>NC_083562.1:32317437-32621901 GCF_019925205.1 Metopolophium dirhodum
CCAATAATTTAGCGAATTCAAGATCAATATAGGTAGCGACAATATTGACACAACCCGATTTAAATTATATACTTATATACTTTTCAGTGAACAAAATAATAATAATAATAATAATAGTTTTTTATGCCCCAGTATTGCTTATAGCAAAACAAAAGTGCGTGTAGTGTGTACCTGCAGTATATAAGAATGTCTATGAATATATATATTATATATATTATATATACATACGTATTGTTTTAGAATATTTCAAATATATTCGAATGTCTGCCACCTGCATTATCAGTACCTATACCTAGTTTATTAATTAGGTATCTAATTAATTTTAGCTGATATATAAATAGAAATTATAACGAAATCGTCTATCATTCATAATAATTATACATTTCAGTCGCTGAGGAATCGGACGTACGATCATTACGCCGCCATTTACTACCTGCTGTTGGAGAAACTCAAGCAGCAACAGTCGCAAGAGAACAGCAGCCACTATCTACAGGACCGGCGGCTGTCGGAGAAACTGTTCTCGTACGAACAGCCGCAACTGTTCACGGGACACTCGAGCCCCAACAAGCGGGCGTCAATTGACTGCCCAGCCGGACACCAGTACATGCAACCTGACCTATGGAAACAGCCCAAAACCAGTGCGGCCGTTCATCTGAACAGCGGCCACACGCCGTCCAACCGACCGCGGTCGTACAGCCAGGGCCGGGCTGTGCAGCATTCTGTCAACCTGGCTGACCTCTGCAAGTCACCGCAGCAACAACACCCACCGTTCAGAGAGCTGCCTCAGCTGCCCAAGTTCAAGGGCTGCAAACCGGACAAAATCGACATGGTGCTTCAGGCGCCACACGACGATGGGCCGAAAATATGCTATCACAACCGGTTGGATCACATGACCATGATGGCACCGCAGTACTCCACGTCGACGGACGAAGGCATCGAGACGGACCTAGAGGACGCCGCTGCTTCGTCCAGCCCCACGCAACAATCACACCGGTCCGCGTACCCACCTACAGCCGGCGGCGGCCCCGTAATCAAAAGCCACAGCCAGAACCTGGCGGATCACCTGCAGTGTGCGACGAACCTGCAGCAGTACGAATCGGACTTGCAGGTGTCCAGCCTGCCATCGTGCGCCAACGAAATGAAGTATGCTGTGGACTGCACGGCGATATGCACGGCCGCGGCCGCAGTGGCGGCGGCCAACAGCTGTCCACCGCCGTCGTGGGACAGGCGCGCCTCGTTCCTGGCGCACAACCACAGCTCCGCAGGCGACGGCGTCCGGCCGCGCACCGACAACATGTCGCCCGTTAGCTTCCGGGAGGGAAGACGAGCGTCCGACGGACTGATGAACCAGATTGACCCGGCCGTCATGGCTGCGGCTGTCGTTGCGGTGGCCAACGCTGTGCAGTCGTCGACACCCAGGTCGCCTCAGCTGCAGCAGTACAACGGTCGCATGCCGGGAGGCAACGGAAAACTGTTCCAGCTGCAAGAATGCGGTGTACAAAAAGAACACGAGACGCTCAAGATGCTGTATCAGAGCTGTTTGCCCAACGACGAACAGGTGGCGTCGAACCGGAAGCAGGCCGCGGCGGCCGAGTACCGGTGTGGCAAGGACGTGCCACCTAGGTCGCCGTCGGCCGCCATGGCCAAGCGGTTCAACTACACGGACGGTTACGCGCTGGACAAGTCCGGGCTCCAGCAGCAGCTGTTCCAGCAGCGGTTGCTCCAGCACAAGCGGACCGCGTTGCACAAGCAGGGTGCGGCGGCGTCGGCGGCGGCGTTCGGTCAGTGCGGCGTGACGGCTGCCGACTTGCCGGCCAACAAGCGGCAGCACCACGCGCACCGGCAGCCGTCGTTGCAGTACAACAACAAGGCTGTGCAACTCTCGTCGCCCCAACACGGTGCCGGTGGTGGCGGCGGCGACTGCCACGGCCACGGCGCGACGCAATTCCAATCGGACGGCAGCTGGCAATCGTTGCCGCACACCATGGCCACGTGCCAGATCAACGACTTCGACGGCCAGGCCAATTGGCTGTCAGTGCCCGACCCGCAACACCACTGGTACTGTACGTCCGGTCAGCAGTACAACTTCTCCAAGAATTATTCTCAGGTGACCGTTTATATAGTTTTTATAGTAAACGATAATGTGGTATATACAATTTCTAACGACTTAGTTTATAACAACTTACTATTAATTAAGATTTAAGTGGTCCGGAAAATTTTCGGCAAACGGTCTTTGTAGTAGTCGCGGATCATTAATGGCCTTTACGTAGTATGATTATTATTTATTTATATAATTGTTTATACCTATTGTTATACCTATACCTAGTTGTTTTCCATCCATCGATAAGATATCTGACTTACGACTGCGTGTGGATTATATCCAAGACAATCGTAGTGGCGTACGCAGGGGTGGGGTTCTAGGGTTCTGACCCCCCCCCCCCCCAAAAAAAAAAATTATTTACCACCATTTTAGTACACACAGATCAACTGTTGATAATTTTTAATAGATATAAAATAAATTGTTGAATATGACAACGACGTCGATAATCATAGTTTCGGTTTTTTTTTTTTTTTGGCTGATTTTGAACATTGCTAAACGTCTGCCACAATCGATGGTGTATCATCGTTCATCGATTATTACCACGTTTATTACGGCCCGAAGAGACGCTGATAGATGATCAGGTTAAATACTGTAAATGTAGACTTAATATGAGACTAACTATAATTTGTTATATAAAAATTGTTTAGAAAAAAATAATGTAAATTATTTACTCAGGTTAACTGAACTAAAATCCTGCGTACGCTACTGAGACAATGTATGTGTCGCCGAGAATTAACCTGCACACCTCTAACTCATCTGTAATCTATTGTTTATCTTATATTATAATATGATGTTAAATGTCAATATCCTACAAAAAACTTAACCAATTAATTCTGGATTCTTTTTCTCAAACAATTACTATTCAAATCACACGACCACTAATATTAATTATTTATTCAAACTCGAACCATAGATAAGCCGCCACTGACTAATGAGTACCTAATGATCCTGTAATAATAATAATATGATCTGACATACCGCTTGATTAGTCATTTTACATGATAACATTCGAATGGATCAATTATAGTCCTTAAATATTTGAAATTTACATTTCACTAATATATTAGTTTGGTAATATTAGTTTTTTAGAAGTTATCTGAAATGAAATCAGGTCATTTCTACGTTAAACATTATGATAAATATTATACATTGACGCTCCTGAGGTCATGACGCGTGTGCAGTAGGATTAACAATAATTCTTGTATACAACTGTCGACATTTCAGGTAGGTGATGGGTGTTAGTGTTAGTGTTATAGTTATATATTATTCAGTGTTCACTCATCTTATCCTCTGAATTTGATTCAGAACATATTTATTTCTCACACAATAGTTTATGAAGCCGTATATCTGAGATTTATTTTTTTAATTAGGTATTGAAGTAGTCGTGGAAATAGGTAGGTACATTTTTTTTAAACAATATTTTTGATGTTAATAATATAAAACATTTGAAATGATTTTATAAAATTGCGTTGTAATAAGTGACTTCCTTATGCAATTATGGTGTACCTACTTATTTGTATAATAATATATAGGTACCATACGTATAATACAAAAGAAAAAATATAATTACTTTTGAAAAATATTATCAAGTTTAGTTATAGACTATAAAGGTAGTACCCATATGTATATAAAGCTATATAAATATTTGGTTATGTTTTATATGAAAGCTCGCTTAATTGTCTATAATATAGTAAATTAAATTTCTACAGGTAGTATGTATAGGTACCTACATAGATCAAAGTAGTAAATACTTAATGAATAGAGTTAAGAGGTTAACAGACTATGTCATGTGAACTCAGATAATAAATATATATTTTTATTCACGTGGTTATAATATTGTATTGATTTGTTTATTTTTCTCTTTATTAAGTTAACAAACAAAGTAAAGACACTTAACAATTGTTCAAGTTCGTAATAAGTGCGATGACTATCCGATAACGATTAATATTTAATATTTTTTATTAAAAAATGTAGAAAATATTTTCTAAAAATTAAATTCGGTAATATTTTTTGAAATATTATGATATTATCTATTATCTATTTATACTTATACACAAATAATACCTATGTATTATATAACTTTTTAAACTTTTGTTTATTGTGAAATATATATACCATATATAATAATAAGAGAGAATGAAGAACCTTGACCGAATTTTTGTTCTGACTGTAGGTACCAGAATTACATCTTATTCCAATGTATGCATGTGTTGAACCTGTCTTTAAATATTATTATGAATAGCATTTAAAAAGTTCGCATGTATAGCTAATTAAGCATTTAACTATACATAAAATAAATTATGCAATTGCATTAACACACAATGATACTAATAGTTAATACTTAGACATTCTTGATTGTTAAAGTTTACAATGATAAATGTCTCTACATTTAAATTTTAATTTTAATTCAAATAGTGAAATAGTAATTTTTGAACAAGTTAATTATTAAAATAAATCCTTATTTTATAATCTTTTTTTTTTTTTATTTAAGTAATATTTTAAAATTCCATACGCGTGTATTTTTCACTAAATATACACATTGGACATTGATAGGTGAATAATGAATTCAAGGTTAATAAATCAAGAATACTTCTATAATTGTTTTTGAAATAGTTTAATGTTCGTGTAAAATAATATAACCTTTTAATATTTAAATTGGAAAAAAGTATCTACCTCAGCGTTATGACTAATGAGCAATGATGGTTTCAATAATTTTTTACAAAAAGTAGATATACTTTCGAAAAACAAATAATGCTTTTACAGCGAGATTAAATGTTTATTAATTATAATTTACCATATTTTATCATTTTTTGAATTTACGTAGTTGTTATATTATGCATATTGCATGTATTAGGTCTACAATATATATATTAGGCATATTATATACCTACAAGTTTATACTTATTAGTTATTGGTAATTAATTTCTATTATAGGTAAGTAAGTAAAAAATAAATGGATAATTGAATATTTATATAACTATATTAATTAAAATAATTACATACAAATTGGCAATTGCATATAATACCTATTATGATTTATGAGAATATTTTGTCTTAACTATTTCTTTGGTATTTATAGGGTCAAAGTATGCTATATGGAGTGCAAGCGTGGGCACTGAGCAAGGTCGTTTAATATTCTAGAAAACCGTAACGCATAGGTATAGTAGCATGTATGTGTGATATTTGAAAAATTATATAGAGTTGATCGTTTGCTGGATGGAAAAAGTGAAAAATTAAAAAAAATCATCTTCATTAATATGATAGGTACATTATGAAAATATGAACAGAATTAATTCATTTTATGCTCTTGAATAACTTTTATCGTACCTATATTATCTATTTAATAATAATTATTTTTATCCAATTGGATATTATGTTTCCCAATTTCTGCTGAAATAAATAATGTCCATTGTCCAATGACCAATGCCATATCTAATCTTGGAAGTTTTAATGCATTTTAACACAGTATAGGTAGGTAGATATTACATGGTACCTATATTATGAAGTATAATATTATATATTTATAATATATGTATGATATAATATTATGATATTACCTACATGTAGGTAGTCGGTACATTTGGTTAGCGCTTTTCATGCGGGATTCAATTTTTCGTATCATTAAATTGGTACGACAAACACATTCAACTGCAGTTTAGACTCTAATTTGGAAATAAGATTAGACTATGACTAATACTATATGTTAGGACTATAGTGTACTCGTGCAACAGCTCATTATAGGTAGCTATAATAGGTGCCTAGGTATGAGAATCACAGTCCACAAACAAAGCGACATACAACTATTTACAAATATTATAAAACAATTAACAAATTACAACACAAACAAGAACAACAATGTTAGGTACGATTATAGGTAATAACGGAACACGTACCGTAACCTATAACGTTAAAAACTTTTCAACTGTAATTTCACGCTATAAAATATTGGTAGTTACTGATAATTAAAGACCGGATTTATATGTTTTTACATATCGTTACTGGGTCTATGCAGTCTTATGAGAGTAAAAAATGTGGATGATTTGTTCAATTCTGAATGCATAGAAAAAAGTTTTTTTTGCATATTTGAGAATATTTTATGGGTTAGAGAATATTTAACTCATTTAGCATATTTTGGAATATTTCGTAAATTGTAAGAAAAAATTTGTATTTATTTTTAATTTTAATATTACGGTACCCAGAAAAAATTTTTTTGAATATTTACAATTTTTTATTTTATCATTTCCAACTTACTAAAGTGCAATAATATTCCATTAGAATACGAAACTTTAAATACCTAATAATTAACTCACTATTAATATAAAATTGAAAAAAAACAATTTTAAATGCATATTAAAGTAAATATAATGATGTTTATTGATATTGCATATTTTTGCTTTTTTATTGTATATTTTGCATATTTTAGCATATTTTTTAAATTTTTAAGAGAATATAATGAGAATATTTTAAGGTTTTTTCGAGAATATTAGCATCATATTTAAGGTATTTTAAGAGAATATAAATCCGGTCTTTACTGATAATATATGGTAGTGTATAGCTGGTAATGTGGTGAATTACATTTATTATTAGCTTTATATAGCCTATAGGTTTAGATATTACTGTTAATCGATGAATGATATCTAAATTAAAATTTAGTTTTTTTCTGATATAGTTTTTTTATTTCACTTATAATTTAAAATATGGCGGAGCTTGATAAATTTAGTTTTCAAGCCCCAGATTGTTTTCTGAAAATAATCATTGATAACTACCTATGTATAGTTTGAAATAGGTAGTCTTAATATATCTTAATACAAATAATAGGTACCTACCGATTACGGGCTGCACGTTGCATATGCGGTACCTATCTTCTTTTAAATTACATTTGTGATTTGTTAACTATTGACATAGAATATTTCTTTATAGTTTTTAAACAAACTATAGGTAGTACCTATATGCATTAGACTACGTATAGCCTAGTATAATAGTATAATATATATAAATAACACTAATGCGAATAATCAGCCGAATTAGCATCGAGGTAGCCTTATTTAGATGATTGCGCATTGGTCGGATCTGGATGCAGGTACTTGACACAATGCCAGGTTGAGGAATGTGGAGGATTTGGGCCCGTCTTTAGCGGAGGCACATTTTTAAATTAGATACATGTTATGTACCTATACTTAATATTGGTGTTAAATGTAGTACAATTAAAATAATTACCTGATTATATCAAACAATAATTAAAATAGGTAACTTATTAGACCTTACAAATTACAGTTAACATTATTAATATATACCTACGGGCTATGTACTTATATTCAAAAAATCTTGTTGTGTAGAATCCTCGCCCTCTCTAAAACCGTCCCTGTACTTACATAAAAACAGATACCTATACCTAATATTTCGGACACTGGATGTCAGGTGCGACACCGTAATAATCATGATGATGATTTGAGACGGACACGCACGCACCTAATACCATAGATACCTTATGCGGTAGGTACCTTATAAGGTCTATATTATGCAAAATACACGATATTATAATATAGGTGTATTTATTGTCAATGGTGATGAATTATCACTTGAGTCGTTTTTATATATACACACCATCTGTACATGACTGTATATAATATTTATGACGTTATATGATTATTAATTATTATTATGCGACTAAACTTTTGACGGTATATGAATGTTATATAATACAATGCTTACGAAGCTCTTAAACTTTTTCAACGAGAACGATCTTATACGCCACGCCGCGTGCCGTTCTGCAGCCATGTCGATATGTCATCATAATAATATGATACAGTAGTGTTAATGTGTCAAGTACCTATAAATAATATATTGTATACAACATACGTGCATTATACATTTATACAATACAATTGTGTTTAATTATTCCGGTGATTTATTTAAATCCCGTGAATTTTCATATAATATTCTGTACCTATACGGCTATACCTAAACGTGCCACATATTATATATAGGTATATACCTATACTACCTACGTGGCCACGTCAGGTGTGGTTAAATTTGGTTCACTTTTAAAATTGATTTAGAAATTGTGGGAGGGAATGATATTTAAATGATAGTTGGGTAATTTTTCCAAATGACAAAAAACTATATAGTGTGTTCTATCTTTGGTTCTATGAGATCATATCAATGTATCAAAAAACCATCGTAATTTTTCTCGTGAATGCCCCACACAACGCTAATTGGCAAGGCTGGGCAAGTTAATGATTTTTTTTTAACTCAGTTAAGTTAAGTTAATATGCACCAATAACAAAAAGTTAAAAGTTAATTTAACTATAGGTTAACTCAGTTAAGTCAAAAGTTAATACACACTACAACGCTAGCGTATTTAATTTTTTTCCAACCCAAAACTAAATTATAGGATATAGTGTTAATACTTCATACATTATTTCCATATAAGTTAGATTCGAATGATATACATTTTCAACTTTAAACAATTTACTATATATATTTTTTGACATGAAAACAAAATAGACTGAAATAGTGAAATATTATAAAATTAAAAACAAAATAAATTAACGTAACTTGCTTCTTAAAATGAAAAATTAACTCGTTAATTTCACGTTAATTAAGAAAGAAATTTAGTAAGTTAACAGTTAAGTTAACGAAAAGCTAAAAGTAACTAGTTAAGTTAAAAAGTTAAAATAAAATAAACCTTTTAACTTAACTTTAACTTTTTAACTCGTTAATGCCCAGCCTTGCTAATTGGTGAATGGTGGTGTAATACGGGACAGTCGTAATATTTATTATACTGTATACAAATCGAATTCTTCACTATATTGACTATTCGGGGTTAAAAAAAGCATGGGGCGAAAGTTAAGGTTTTCGTTATAATGTAATTATACTATGATTATAAAACTTTCTCGAAATGAAAAAATCTCCAAATTATTTTTATTCTGTTGAGAATTTTATGGAACAAATAATCGTGAATGCAGTAGGTAGTGTCGTAAAATACAAAATCTGGTTTTGTCCCGAGTGTGTCGGTTTTTACAGACGATTGTATAATAATATTGTGCAGTATACCAATACCGGTGTATGTACTGATAATATAGTAATATTATAGCAGCGTTGTTATATGTGTTTAAATTTCTAATTTCCGATGTGTTCTTACAGCTCAGCAGTACGGTAAACGTGCCAATGGGCAGTTCTTTGTTAGCGGCCAACGACGTGATGTGGACATCGCCAAGACTGCAATCGCTGTCGGAAAACACCATTTCGGAACTCGGAGAACAAATGGAATCCGGTTGAGTTCACGTTCTGTCAAGTTTGGTAGGTGCATATAGTATTGATATTTGATATTTCTATTCAATACAGATCGAATCGACTATCGTATAAATAAGTATAATATTATATAGGTACTGCAGCACCCAGCTGTACGGTTAGAAATGAAATATATATTTTGGGATTTTTATCTACGATTTATGGGTACCTATATATTATTCGTGACCTAGGTATTTAGGCGTATTTATAATATAGGTAGGTACTATATTTAGATACTTGACTATGAGTTATAATGTGTGTTACGACAAAATCTTTGCGGTCTCTTTATAATTATTCTTGTGTTTTAGATATCTACACTACGACTACACTCGATACTGATATTATAAACTATGATTTTTTTTTTTAGATCCCGGACACGCGAACAAAATTATTATCACACAGATATTATTAAGTATATTTTATACAACACACACTCAAGTACTCAACATTCATTAGTCGAGACATCATGTTTTTATTACAATATTAGACATATTTGTGTTGGTTATTGTTTTTTTTTTTTTTTTTTTTTTTTATATTATATAACTATGTTTTTTGTTTTAAGTACATCTTAGAATTCACCTATGAGTAAAATTGTAATCGAAACAATCCAATTTGTGAAATAAATGGTTTTTAATCAAATTTCTTTTGAGAGTAGGTATACGTACCTACTTGCCTACCTAACCTACCTTGCTGTCACTCGGGCGTGGAACTGTACCTATATAGGTAATTATAATAAAGGTAGTGACGACTGTGTTGCAGATTTAATTTGAAAACTTTCAGCACCTAGGTAGTTTATTTTTACCGAAGAACCAAAAAGAACTTTTATTCTAATTTCAATGAACAACTGGGGAAGCTGAAGCAGTGGAACGCCCTAGTTTTTCAGTTGGGTACCTATAGTCTTAAACAGTTATACGTATGATTATTATTTATTACACCACAGACAAACAGATTATATGCATTTGAATTTGCAGATAATCTGCGGTCAAATCAGGGCCTCCATAGCGAGCGAGGGGGTGGTTGGACTTGGAGTACAGGGGGCAGGTAATTTTTGTGGCCCGTCGAAATTAATTTGTAATCTTGATAGGAATACTCATTTTATATTACATAATATTTTATGATATTTATTTATTATAAAATATACGGGCTGAGCCCTTTGTACTATTAGGTAGATAGAAATACAAAGTAAGATAATAAAGTTAGTAACATATATAACATATAAAATATGTAGATACATATTTGTTTAAGTACCTGTGTAGGTACAATTAAAAATTTTAAAAACTAAAAATTTGTGTTGGCATGCGACATCAGACATCTTAGAGGTTCATTGCTCATGTAGTTGGTGGAACCTAAGGGTAAGTGGAACATATCAGTATTCAGTAGAGCGAGATGACCATTGGGGAACTTTAGCTTTAGCCATCCTATATGAAATACCTATATATAAAGTAATTTTGATATTTTAAACTGTGGGTTAACTATTTATTAGCTTTGAATTAGGGTTTAACTTAGTTTATAATCTTTATCTCTATCTCTATATAATATTGTCTATATAAAAGGTGACTGACTAACTGGCTGATCTATCAACGCACTAAATAGCTATAAAATGAATGAGTTTTTGAGTCCTTGTACTTACACTTATATTATACTTATAATATTGTCATTGTAAAAATCTGTTTTCACTTGAGTCCTTTGGTGACTTTGCCCGGGCCACGCCGAGTGGGGCAGGTAATTTTAGATAAATTAACAATTACAATTACAGTTAATGATATAAAATAGTCTTTTATGATGTAGAAATATGAAATAATATATTACATATAAACTATAGTACAATACGGAGGCTGAGACTGAGAACAATGGATAAACTTAAAATCATAATAGGTAGGTACCTAACTCGATTATGTGATAAAAAGAAACAATAATGGTCTATATAACTCTTCAAACTCAAAATGAGGTCTTGTATCTTGACCTATTCATCATACTTACGTGCTTCAAATTTAGATTTAATACTTAAGTCTTTAATAGTTATATTATGCATTTACAGATTGTAAATGATTTCTGAATTATAATGGTTTATTATTCGGTAATTTCATTGAATGATAGTAATAATGGATTCCCCCCGTGTACACCATTGTTTGCATATTATAATAATATAGTAATAGTAGCAAATAAGTAAAATTTTTTCTATATAAATGGTTGCCACAGGCTGCATAATTATAATTATAATATAATTGATCGATTGTAATATACTATACACTTCTTATGTTAGGTTATTAGGTTCCTTTAAATTTTACTTTAAAACAATCCATAATCATCGAAATATTAATAAAACCATTTAGCTCCATATAAATAACTAAACTAATTTTTAAGATAAATTAAAATTGTTATTTGATAACATTATTCTTCAAACCGTGTATGTATAAAAAGTTGATTCATCAATAAAGATATTATGTAAAAATTACATAATATACATTATATAAAAAACCATAATATTATTATAACTAATTTTTTAATAAATTGAAAACAACATGTACACAAAAATCTATCAATTAAACCAAGCATTTTAATTTATCTGCCTTGTGAGAACATATCGCTGCCTGTTTGTCTCGCTTTTAGTTTAGCTTGTTCAGGTGTTAATGATTCTTCTTCACTGGGTTCAATGGGTTCAAAATTATCTTTCAGCTTGTTATTCTTAAAATCATCGACAATCTTTTTGCGATAAACGGCGTTGAATAAATCTTGAGCTGTAAATTCAGATTGAGTAATTTCAGGAACTCTGTAGGACACGTACGGTTTTAACTGAAAACAATGACAATATAATAGTATAGTATTATACTCCATCAACATTAATCTATGAACACTTTCAAACACTTACATTGAAATTATCCAAATCGGGAACGATAATATCTGGAATTTTTTCTCTGACAGTTATAACTTTGCGGCCGACCCTGACAGTGGTATCTCGTACTCCATAATCTGATTTTTATAGAATAATGTTAATTACTTATGAGTTATAACAGTTAATATAATTCAAACGCAGGTAATTCAATTTATTTGATTTGTTCAAATACCGGTAATTTGAAAATCTTTATTAGGGTTTTCTTCTTGTTGTTTTCTGAACTGATTTGTTCCTCTGTTGTACAGTATGAAATTTTTGAAATTTCTCTTTCCGTTTCGTATAGGGCACGTAGAAAATGATCTAAAAAAGGGTTTTGCCGGGAACGACATTTTGGTAACGTTTCTGAAAAATGAAAGGTCTATTCACAATGCTGAGTAGATTTAAATTTTTAAGACAACAGTAAAAACTAAAACTATAATTGAGTATACTTACAAATGACAAATTAGATATGCAATAGTTCTGTAATATACTAATATGTATTAATCTTTTTTCTATGCACTGGCCACTGAACATTGAACAATAATATAAATGTTAAGTAATATCTTTAATATTCCGTATTTCTATGATAGGACCATGCTGTTATCAGTAAACATTATCTGTTACCGGCTTATCTTCATACAGTTCATATTATTATCATGGTTTTTTTTTTGAAAATTAATCATTTTTTAAAAAGTATAAATAATAAATACAAGTATTTTGTAAACGTTTTGAAAATTAATCATTTTTTAAAAAGTATAAATAATAAATACAAGTATTTTGTAAACGTTTTGGTTTATCTATTTTCTGGTGTCTATAAACAAATGCGCAATGTGTGTGTTGAGGGTTATTTTTTTAAAATTACGACCTACGTACTAAATAGATTTACAATAAATTAAATAAATGCAAAATACGTCTTTCTTAAATTTACAATTATTCAGACACATAAAAATTGGATAAAGATTTATTTATATTAATTTAATTATTATTTATTTACTCTAAGATGTTTCTCAGGGCCTAAAATTAAGATATTTGGCTACTGCACACCTATTTCCACACCTATATAATAATGAACATAGACCTAACCTAGTAATGTACATGTCACATATAACTTCATTGCATAATTGTTTTTGCTATTCAATAATAATTAGTTATAAATTATAACACAATCTAAGACGATCTTCTATAAAATTCCTTGATATCTATAGGTATGGCTATATGCCTATATGACTGAACATTTTAAAATTAAAAACGAAATAGCTTGGGTTAATATACTTATTATAATATAAGCCACCCAGAATATGGTGTAGTCGGCATTATTTTTAGTGTTAAGGATTTTAAACGAATACAATATGCTAATTAGTAATTTTCAATAATCAATATTGAATATTGGTCAAATAAAAATTTATAAAAGCCGAAATTAAGTACTGCTACTTTTAAATTTGCTAGTGCACATAGTGTTTGCTACTGCACACAATTTTCGGCCCTGATGTTTCTTAAAAGTCTAAAAGTTAGTATTCACTATTTAGTATTAGTATTGACCATTATGGTCTGTAGGCTATGACAGACCTTACCAACAGAATAATTTGCAATGATGTTGTATACGGTATACAATATAAATATAGGTAATACGATTATGTATAACAACCTTGGTCACACCGAATCATAGATCCTTTTCGTGCTTATACAGTTATAACACAGAACAGATTAAATAACCAGAATCCAGAATATACCTTTTATATATTAGATATTAAAAAGATAGATAAAAATAAAAAGTAAATAAATAAATAAATAGACAATATTTATTTATTTTATTTTGATTGACCCCACCCTTGCCTATGATAATTTTTTCATTCAATTATATACATTATAATGTACAAAGGAAAAACAAATTGCTCATTGTTATTAATTACATATATATAGATATATTTAGGTATTAATTAATAATTATTATTAATAAATACGGGCTTTTTAATAAAAAAACTTATTGTATTTACTTTTTTTTTTATATAATCTAGGTATTTTAAAAACATGATACAATAATATAATATTATAATAATAACTTATAATTGTACAAGCTATATTCCAACTGACAATTTCGTTAATTTTATTATTAATTAATCATTAAGGTATACTATTCAAACTAAAATATTTGCTCTAAAAAAATGTAAAATTAAGAAAAACTAAAAATCATAATATATGCAAAAAATATTAATTTATTTTGTGTAGTGTCTTGAAACTTTCTAACTTATTCAGAAATACATCTAGTAGCCCAGAAAAAATATACTGATACAACAACTTTCAAACCTAACAAATACTTTCTATTCAGTGATAAATGTATGGGAATTATGGAATATTCACAATCCACACAGTAATAATTAGAGAGCGGTGACCCTATAGAGTATACTGAGTAAGGGCGGTGCCATACTATGCATTTTTTCCGCAACGGTTTATTCACCTCCCACATTGCCAGATTGTATCATACTGCATGGTTGACGTGTGCGGTGGAACAGTAAAAATATATATATATCGGAGCGGTAAAATTTCTTAGTATGACACCGCCCAAATAATATTCTAGAGGGAAATATTTATCAGAAATGTAATAGTTACCATTATTATTATTACTCTGTAGAATAAACTCAATTATAAAACCATAGTCATAGGTGCAACTATAGCTTATATTTTTTTTGGTAGGGACTAGGGGCTAAAAGTACCAACTACAAAATTTTGAGATTTTTCATCTAGGAGAGTTAAGAGGATGCTATACCCGCATGTGTTGTCTCTGTCTTACAAATGTACAACATAGCAAACAACTGTTTTGCACGGGATAGAACCACTTCCTCGGTATTTGTAGTAGAATTACCAAAATTCCACAACGCATAGGTAATAAACTTTATCTGTGTCTTAGCATTTTAATTTTTTGATAGCATTTGCCAATTATTTTTTATAATTGAATGAAAAAAACAAAAAAAATCCTAATTTTCTCAAACTAATAACTTTAATTTTATTTATGTTATCCAAATAATAAAAACACTACAACATAGATAAAGTTGTTCCCTTTGCGTTGTGGAAGTTTGGTAATTCTACTAAAAAAACCAAGGGAGTGGTTCTATCCCGCGCATAACAGTTTTTTGCAATATTGTACATTTTTAGGATGGAGGCAACACATGAGGGTACAGCATCCTCTTAAGCCTCCCACCATAGTTGCGCCTATGCATATGGATATGGTAGGTACTGACTACTGATATTTTAATACTTTCTAAATATTTAATAATCATAAAATTGAGATTACAACTTCAACTAAAGTTGGTAATAAATTATGTTATAATGGTTATTTGTGTTTAAGCTTAAATTTTGCATTAAAAAATATTAAATTATTACAATTTAAAGTACAACTATTCTATAATTATATATCACTCACTCCGACTTTTTACCAGTGTGTATTTACTTGTTAATTTTTTCTATGGTATTTTATAACACCTATTATATTGAATAACTATGACGAATAAAAACAAAGATTTACCTAAATTTAATAAGTATAAAAAATGATAACTAATCGCATAATGCACAATTTATTATACATTTGATATATATTCATTATAAGGACATAAGTTTTTATTTAATTTATATCAGATTTTATAATATTTATCAATATAAACTTAATTAAAATCTTAAAATAACTTTTTAATTATTTTATATACAGAATAAAATGTATTATAAAGTTGTTATGAAACATATTAAGCAATTACATTTGTTATTGTGTACACATAACATCATCTACGTGGAGCTTGTTGTATATACTTTAAGAGAATTTCTTTAGTAACAGGTGTTTCGATGCTGTGGCAAATGGCTATAAACAAAATTAGTTAATAATTTTGTGAAACAAATTAATTAATATATGTTAAAATTTACATACCTATTGCAGTTTTGTGAGCATTTGGAAACGATTTGTCAGTTCGCTCTCGCATAAACTTCCAATTTCCATTTTCAAATTTGCATTCGATTATTTTTCCATCCATATTTTTAAGTTCTTTATTATATTTCATTCTGGCAAAGGGATCAGATTTACCACCTACATACAAATATCCAACTTTTGATTCCAACATTCTAAAACGTACATTATCTGTTAGTATATTTTCAATTAATTTTTTTATAGGTTACACAATATATTAATACCCAGTTCCACCTTCTGTAACAATTTTAAGTTTAAAATCAACAGAATTCAGTTCCAATGGTTTCCATTTCAAAACTTCAGGACACGCACCAGCTACATAAGGCTATGTAAAATTAAATATAAGTTATTGGTAATCTATATATTGGTACCAAATTGTATAGTGATAAATATAACAGTACGTCAGTTGATGGTTGGAATATGAGACCATCAGGTTCATGAGATAAATTTTTACTAAAATTTCCCAGCAATTTATCAGAAGCATTAATGTCATAAAATTGTTTCAAACGAATACTAAATGGTTCTTGAGTTTTGTCTAAACGACCACACACAATGGCCTGATGTCTGGGCTTAATTATATCAACCTAAAAAAAATGGTAAAAAAAAAATATATATCTTCATAAAACATTTGCTTAACTTAAAAATTATAACTGTTTGTAGTTAGGTTAATTATTCATATTTCTTTGATTCTCATTGCATTTTGAGTTGCTGCAAAAAATCAACTAATATCTTGTGATACATATTGTATACTTTGTACTCACTTCTATTAGCATACATCTGTTTGGATAAAATGGTTGTTTACCAACATCAAAACCTTCAAATGCAACTACATCATATACTAAATAGCGAGGTATATTTTGTCCATCGACTTTATCAATAATCATTTCCTAAAACATTAAGATTTTAGGGATATAGTATATTAGACAATATATTAAATTAATATTCTGATTAAAGTCTATTTACACCATCTAGTAAAGTGTCTTTCAAATGATGATCTAGATTTTTTCTGTGTAAAAATGTTAATCCCTCAACTTCAAATACACTGTTGTCTCTATCAATAAAATATATCTCATTTTCACCTTGGATAAACATTAAGTACCTATAAAATATAACATTTTCAACGATTATAACACAAGTTATCTTAATTTTATTAAATAAGGAATAAAAAAAAAAAATCAAATATTTTTAAGATATTATATTACCTAGTACCGTCAGCTTTCCACGTAACACGGTAAGGTTTTGTATGTAATAATTTAATATTTTGAATATCCATAGACACTGGCTGAGATCCAGGAAATCCAGATCTATACAATTTGTAAAAAAAAAAATTGAATACAACATAACAAAAGCATATTACAAATTAATATATATAATAGTTAAGAATTGGAAATACCTATACATCAAATAATTTTATTCGTTGTTATAAAATAAATTGTCTGACATATGATTATGCAAGAATTAAGATTTATATAGAACATTGTTCTCAATTTTTCAAAACTTTTTACTTAACGACTGATTGTAATACAATATTAATACAAGAATTCAGTTATTTTAATTTTTAATTATGTTTTCCATAAGTTTTAATTGACTTATTAATAATTACTATACTTGGATTAATCAGTATAACATGTTTATATATATACTCTGTTCAGCGATAGACCACACCGCGCAATGCCGAAAACTGGTTCCTCCTACACAACACTGTCATTGGGGAACCGGTTTTGATAGAATGGTGACACAAGAGGGATGCACAGAATTGCCGCGTTCTCTCGCTGAACCGAGTGTAGTCAAATAGGTATAATAGAAAAAGCTTTTTTATTTATATTAAAATTATTACTAAGTAATTCTGTCTTTTATTAATATTTAATATTATCCTTTACATGCATTCTTACCTTTTCCATTTACATAAGTCTTGAGTTCTTCTTTGAATGTTGCTTAACCTGGGTTGATCGAAAATAGCGGTAACACCAGATACACCTTCCATAAATACTGGGTTACGATTATTCATTTCATTTCTTGATCGTTTACTAGAACTATATAAAAAAAAATTAATACATTTGTTTTACAGATTATCCAAGCATGCTCACCACCATTATAGTGACAATTAATTATGTTGAGTTATTATAACTACTTTAAAATCTAAATTTAAAAGTGGAACAATACAATATTTTTATAACTTAAGACAAAAAAAGAATAACTTATATAAGTCTGATAAATATTAAAAAATAGGTTTATTAAAAATATACATCATATTAATGGTAAATACTATTGGTTTAATACCAACACAGTTCAACTATGGAATTTAATAACTTTTTTCACTTGTGTTATTACAACTGATGTCTGAGGTGTGCACTGAGTTAGCATTACTTCTACCAGAAACTGATTATCAACTATTTGTCACCCCGCGGATTATTTAGGTATTTTTCATTCTACTGCGTTTTCAAGCAAATCACATTTTATTTAACATTTTTTTTTTGGAGTAAACATATTCAACGGATTATATAAATGAATGTAATTATTACAAATTTATTGATAGTAAATTTTTTTTTTTGATTTTATTTTATTCAAATAACATAAACAAAATATAGAATTCATATCTTTGTTATAGCATGTTTAATAACTCACAAATAACTCATTCAAATTTGAATATTGAATGTATATGCATTCAAATTTGTTTTAGAAACAAAAAAGTCAGTATTATTAGGACATTCTTTAAATGGCATAAAAAGTTATTAGAAGTATTACAAGTATTTGAAAATATGGTCTTTAAGTATACATACAAATTCCAAAAATCAGAATTCGAATGAATGCATATAGTTAAAGGATAAACTGGGGAATGCTAGGTGAATCACACTGTATAATTATTAATTTTAAGTTATGTTAAGTGAATATTCAAATAAATAATTACGGTTCATGTTCTCTTCTATCTTTAGAGTCTTGATCTCTGAAGTCACGTTTATTTCGTGAAGAGGATTCAAACTTACTTGAATTATGATTATCTTCTTCTGATTCTGAAATAATAAGTATTTCCATTATTTATTTACAAATTTAACAAATATATCTAATACAAATTAAATATTCTATATATTAGCAATATGCACCTAAACACCAATCTGGAAGTTCTGGAGCTAGTGTAGGTTCTTCATCATCTGAATATCGTTGAAATAGTTCAACAATATAATCTTGTTTGTAAATTCCAGTAGGTCTAAAATATATACAATTTAAAATTGTTGTAAAAACAACATTTATGAATGTTTAATTATATTTAGGTATCATTTTATTTGGGAAAATAGGAAAAATTTATTTCACCTATAACTTTTATCTAACTTATAAACCTAATTTTATTATCTTTATGGTTATAACATGTATGGTAAAAATTGGTAATGTTTAATGACTAAGAATTTCACTTTATATGGCATAAATTGATTCAACTATTTTGAAAAGAAGTAGTATAAATAATGTTTTACCTAGCTGCCGCAAATTGAGCTATGGCACTAGTTACACTAATATCGAATGTTTCTATTAAATAAGTAGCTATCATAAATCCTGTTCGGTTAAAACCATGAGTGCAATGAACACCTAGATAAAATAAAATGATTAATTACAGGTAAAAATAAAACAAATATATTAATATTACAACCAACCAATGGACAGCAAAGGATTTTTTGCAATAAATTTTGAACAAATATCTACAAATAATTGTGCTTGTTCCCGGGTAGGAGGTTGTTCATGACCAGCGCATGGGATTTTTACGTAAGTACAATCCGAATCTTCGACTTCAGATTTGTTATAGAAACGACTAGTTTTTGTCAGATCAATCCATAAACCTATACTTACCTAAAATGATTTTAAATACTTAATATAACATTAATTTGTTTAATGCACTTAAATATATATAAAATAAGCAATTATGGTGGGTAATACTTGGTAACTTAGAGAATTTTAATCAATTTAAAATTTAAAATTTTAGATTCTGAGCAGAATGTAATAACCATTGGTTTAACTGGTATTCATTTTACCAGATATCACTTAATGGAACAGTAAATATATTCCAATTTTTTCATGACTAATGTAATGAATATTTTGAAATTAAACATAAATGGTTCTCTTTTTCAATACCTTAAGGAACAGTTTGAAAATAAAGGATACTTGTCAACATGATCAGAGCAGTTTTCTGAATGTTATGATTTATTATTGCATCTTAATTAAAAATAATAATATAACACTGAATATATATTATATTATTTCAAAAGAAATTAAACAGCTTGAGTTAATATTTAAGTAAACCCCATTATAGAATTAATATATTATATCATGTAGTTTATGATAAATACAAGCTACTGAGATAATTCTTATAACTATTATTGCCACTTTATAATTTAAGTCCCGGTTAGAGTTCTTTAATAACTTTCTTATAAAGATTGAAGAAAACCACAACTAGAAAAAATATTTAAACATTCACAATTTGTATTTTCATTAGAAAAATATCACTGTTAACTTTATATAATGTATTATGCAATATCTTCACCTTCATATTAGACATTGATGAGAACAACATTTCTGTATTGAACCTATTCTCGATAGGTATTTGATCGTCATATTTACTATCAAGTGGTGTTTTGAATGCCACAAATTTTTCAGCTATAGTTGTATAAGATTTACGAGGGCATTTAATCCAACGTTCAGGAATAGGGGGACTGTGTGACGAATATGACGAGCTAGATCCATAACGCTTTGATCCTGCAAATTGTTTGTTTACAATAAATTTTGGTTTACAAACAATAATGTTTTGGTATAAGATATTCGAAGCTATTCTACTAATGTCATATTTTCATATGCAATTTGGTTTACCCGACATGGTTATTAATTTTTTTTCAGTTCTAAGTGGTCAGTTTAAAACGAACTTAATGTGTTCCATCAATGTGATTCATAGTATGTGATTTAATTTAATTTGATAAACAAATAGCACACGAGTCATATTGTGGACATTGAGCATAATAACAATATAAATGCATTATGTTAATAATTCGTAATAATATTAAGCACAAAATTATTTTCACATTTCACGGTCAAAACACGTCGAAAAAAAAATCATCATAATGTAAATAGTTGTTGTTTTCGTTGACTCGTTAGTCGTTACCAGTCCAGCTATATCAAAGTACCAACGATGATAAATTGATAACTTCTGTTGAGAACGTTTGTTTACTTCTTCGAAGATCCAAACAGTTTTTTTTTTTTACTGTTCCATGACGCGTTGACGATCGGACAGCTTTTTTCTTTCACGGACGGTAATGTTTTCGGCTCTAACTTCCGTACCAACAAACCAACTAACATCTACGAATCGAAAAATCTCAATAAATTTCTTGCGATTCGGCATCGGTTATCCGGCACCGGGCATGTGTTCTGAACTATTTTACGCGATTATTAATGATTCATGATTTTTCTTTAACATTTTCCTAGTTTGGATATCGAACCGTCGACATGGCCGAGTACCTGGCATCTATATTTGGTACCGAGAAGGATAAGTAAGCATTAAGAAACACAATACCAACCGGCTCGTTCAGTTGTAGTTACATTTATTTCGATACGATTTAGAATCCATTTTAAAAACTGGAATGAATTGTTGTTGAATGCGGTTATTGTAAAATTAAATCACGCATTGTGCACGGTTATAATCGTCACCTTTTTTCCTCCTAGGGTCAACTGTTCATTTTATTTTAAAATCGGCGCCTGCCGTCATGGTGATCGCTGTTCAAGAATACATAATAAGCCTACTTTCAGTCAGGTAAGTTTTCATTGAAATATTCTTTATACTCTAATAAGATTTAACTAATTAACTGTTTCATGATTAAAATTTGATAGACTGGAGTATTGTTGTTGTTAAGTACTAGCAACTGATTAAAATATTTAATATTAATGTATCTGTATAGGTATTTACAGGACGCTAATTAGGTACATAAATGATGTGGATTTTATTTAAAAAAAAATTATTTAAACATATTTTTGTTGTCATCATATTCTAAAATCCGAATCACTATGGGTAAATTAGAGTTCCTTTTAACACAAAAAATATTGACTATAATTTAAATTATTAGTATTACATACCTACCTACTATATTACTATTTTAAATAAACAAGGATAATGTGTATTGTACGGGCACCTAACAGGTGGCCTTTAAAATATGGGAATTGAATTCCTTGAGGATAACCTCTGAGCATTGTAATTTTGAATTTTACCAATTAGTTTTACAAGTAATCAAAGTTAAGTATTATGGAATATCAAACATTTTACTGTAAATTAATATTTAATATAATTTTATTACAATATTCACCTAACCACCTTAGTTTTCTTTATTCAAAAAAATACATTTAATTAATCCTTTATGATAGGCGCCATATTAGTTAAGCAATATTGTAGTAGATCAGATCTATAGTTTTTTAAGCTCGATGCTAACATAAATATTAATTTCAAAGTATCTGAAGACTCATTGGTTAATTCAAGCAATACGGCTTTAAGTGATCTCTGCAAATCTACCAATGTTTTTTAAAAAAAATATTTGTTATAGGTAGTTTAATATTGTTATTTGGTCACAAGTATCTTTACTTTTATTTTTGTTAGAATTATTATGATAATATGTTATAACTTATGAGTTCATTCTTAGTACCTAGTTTTAAATTTAAACTTTGTAAATTTTATTTTTTTAGACTGTACTATTGCAAAATCTTTATGTAAACCCACAAAATTCTGCAAAGTCTGCCGATGGATCACACTGTAAGTAATAATAGTCAAATAAAACGCTATAGTTTCCTTGCATGAATACAAATATACAAAAATAAAAATGCGTTACTGTTTTTGATGTTAATTAAATTAATATAGTATTTTCTTTAAACGATAGGATTTTAAAACAATATGTTTTTACAAATTCATATTGATTAACTTGGTAATATAATTTAATTATAATATTATATATCTTTGAATAATATAATATATTCAATATTGTATTGATTGGTTGTGTTTCAAAATTATTATGGGTTTAAAAACATTTTTATTCGGTTAGAACTATTAATAAATTTGTTTAAATTAAATATATTTTCCTAAACAAATTATAAAAATACGTACGTAGTAATTATATGATTGAAATTTATTAATTTACAAAATCAATGGGTGGTAAAGGTTTTTATTATTATTTTAATTTCAAATTCAAAATAATAAATAATAATTTTTCAATTAATATTAATTACTTTATCCAGAAATACTAAGTAATTATTAGGTTTAATTTTTTACTTTTATGTTTACAGTCGTTGTCAAATATCTTGAAAGAGTACTCTTTGTAGCTTGAAGACTCTGCTCTAGCTTGAAGACTACAACTCGTCAGTGTTTTTAAAATTTAAATTAATTTTTTTAATAGCCATTTTCATTCATTATTTATTTCAAATAAGAATAGAAAAAAATAATGAATTTTACTAAATCAATTCAGGTTGTCTGTTATAGGAGTGAATATGGATGTTTGCATCAATATGGGATTTTGACCAGTATAAACAAAATATGTTGTTTTACTACTCCTTCAAGATATTTGATAGATATTATCTTTATTTTTTAAATACCTATGGAGTTATGATATGGTAAATTATTTGTTTCAATTTAGAATCTGCCCAATATTTGATCACCCATAACATACCTTAATATAAAAAATATTTTTATTTTAAAAATTTAAAAATTTATAGCTATTAATGCTTTTAAGCATTACTCTACTATTTAATTTTGAGGATGTTGTACCAAATTGTATATCGTATGAATTGTAATTTTTGCGTTGGTCATCACTAACTAAGACAGTAAAAATGCTTAGATTTTCATGAATATATTTTGTAACCAGAAAATATATCTATTTGGTACTCAGGGTCTAAAGTAAAATATATTCAGTAATTTTATCAATAATTAAAAGAAAAAAAAAAGTGAAAAATAGGAATTTTTACATAAAACTAGTTTTTGACAAAATCTATTTTTTTATTTTGTTGTAATTCAAAAATGAATAACCTAAGATACTTCAAATTTTCACCAATTATTTATATTAGCATTTTCTATACATAATTGGATTCAGTAGTATACCTAGGTTTTTGTCTTAGGGGAGGAGGGGATATAATTATCCAGTGCCTCGTCTTTAAAGTCAGATGCCTTGAGTTAGGACTACAAAATCTTTTGTATATTTTATATAGTCTATGGGTATGACAAGGGGATTAATCCTCCTCCCTCTGTTAATACGCCACTGATCGGATTACTTTTAAGCTATTGCCTATTTATAGCTTATATTGTATTACCATGGGTTGAATATATTTTAATCTATGGTGTTACTATTTACTAATAGTAAAATAAATGATAATAACTTTTTGCAATATAAATGTATGATTAATTAATATAGTATTACTATAAGTTTACAACTTAGAATTCATTTTCACATGCAATGATTTATTATTAAATGCAAATTTAAGACATTCATTATAGTTACTATCCATTTATGAGGAACATTTCAC
The DNA here is from genome assembly GCF_019925205.1 of Metopolophium dirhodum. Taxonomy (NCBI): domain Eukaryota; kingdom Metazoa; phylum Arthropoda; class Insecta; order Hemiptera; family Aphididae; genus Metopolophium; species Metopolophium dirhodum. The sequence goes on from NC_083562.1 coordinate 32,342,182, forward strand.
TCCCACTGTACAGTAAAGCGGTTACTTACTTGCCCACTTTCTAATTTTAACACCTAAGTTTTAAACATTTAATACATGAGTCTCCATAAGTTATGTATTATATTTAAATTCATATATAGAAGAATTATTCAAAGAAAAATATTTATAATAGATATAAGAAAACTGTTTACAATTAAAAAAATAACATGTTAATAATCATATGTTTTTTGGCTGATTGATAAACATTTTTTCATACAAGGTTTAATTTGTGTAAAATACTGTAATCACTAGTCAGAAATACATATTCAATAGCAAAATTAAATTAAATTTAATGAAAATATATGAAACACGAACAAATTAAATTCTGTACTGTGATGATTGATCGGTATATCCGTTAGATTATTTGTGATAAACATCTATGGTAGGTAGTAGGTACCTAATAATAATGGTATGGTTTTTCCGTTGAATAAAATTATTAGATTAATAAATATCAATAAATAATTAATAAACTCATATGATGGAGATTACAAGTCTGAGTAGAGGGGCTATAAAGTTTTCACTCACTGGCCGGGCTATAACAAACCAGTACCATACATTTTTATAACATATTTTTTTGTCTGTTAAGTCCTCTTAAAATATGATTATGATTGCTTGCTTACTGGTTCAGGTTTCGTCTGTTTATTTAACATACCAGCAATTGTTTTCAATTCTTGAGCGGTTTGTGATAATTTTATATTTTTAGCCGCACTTCCATTTATTTATTTTTAAGTCATATTGCCCAAATTAAAAGATTAATGCGTCACGAAAAAAATTAATTTTATTTTAGGTAGAATAAGGTACTGAACTAAATTAACACAATACACAGAATAGTTGAATAGTTTACCATACACGACTGTCGCAAGTCAACTGAAATCTGGGATCATTGATAATCAATAAGAGTGCCAATCGGTTATTGTTTTTAGAATTTGTATTCATTTTAGATTTTAGAAATTAAACTATACGGGATTATAATTCTCATTATTATTATTGTTGTGCCTACAACAATATTATTTTCCTTTTCCTTCACAAAACACATTCTCACATACAAATATACATAAATAGTATTAAATACCTACCTACATGGCTACATACAATGTGTACGTCCCCACATATTTCAATTATTAGTAAAAATGTATGTATGTGACAATAATTTCTTGATACACAGTATAATATTTTCTGAAAATATTATAAAATAGGCATGTTTTTGCGGTAATAAAATATAATAATGGAACAATTGGGAACCGGCCTATCGGGCCGCTTTTAAAATCAGACAGGGGCAAATGCCCACCTTGCCCCCCTCCCACCCCCAAATGACAGCACTGCTTGTAAATACTTATTAGTTTATTTATACATTTATATAAAAAATATAATCATTCTCTGAGATATTATATACCTACCTAATTATTAAATATTTTTAATACCATACGTTGATTTATATAAATGTCGTAATATAAGTAATTTAGTATGTTTATTAAGCAAATGTTTGTGGTTACTTAAAAGCTATTATTTGTTATCAGCCAAATATTTTATTTAATATTAAAACCTATAAATTATATTTAAAACATTTTGAAGTATACAAGATTGTATATAATTTTTTAATTAAAAATACATATTATTTTTTATATATGCATTAATGTATGACATAATATATTTTATGACTAGTATTCATTATATTTTGTATTTTAGTGGTTTCAAATGTAACTGATGAAGAAATGCAAGAACATTATGATAATTTCTTTGAAGATGTTTTCGTAGAATGTGAAGACAAGGTAAAAAATCTCAGTTTTAAATTGTATTGTTTAAACTTTTAGAGTTAAACTCAAATTAAGGATAAATATTAAATAGATTCAAGTTAAGTTTGCCCAAATTAATAAGCTTGTTAATGTTTGTTGTTCATACATGTTTCTAGTTTTTCTTAAATTAATTGTCTACTCCCAGACAATAACTTTAAATTATTATACCCATTTGTATTAATTTAATATGTATTATTGTATTTATTTGTATTAATCATATTAAATTGAATTATTTGTTTATTAGTATGGTGAAATTGAAGAAATGAATGTTTGTGACAACTTAGGAGATCATCTTGTTGGCAATGTTTATATCAAGGTAAAATATATTTATGTTTTTAAGAATCATTATTCATTATTTATATTAAGCTCATTTATTTGTTTATCAATTGTTTTTTTGAGCCTGATCAATTTTTGATGGAAGTCTAATTTTTTTTCTTATCAAAAATATTAAATTAAAACATTCTTAATGTTAAGGGTTATGGGTTTAAGTTAATGGCTTATTATTATTATTCAATATATTTTATATTTATTTTTTGATAAATACTAGTTTCGTCGAGAAGAACATGCAGAAGCAGCTGTTAACGATTTAAATAACCGATGGTTTGGTGGACGTCCAGTTTATGCTGAATTGAGCCCTGTAACAGATTTCCGAGAGGCCTGTTGCCGTCAGTATGAAATGGGGTGAGGATAAAAACAAAAAATAAAACAGTAGAATGAACTTATAATGACGTTCAAATAGAACTGATAAACAATGCATCTATTTTAAATTGAATAAAATTGAAATAGAAGTTAAGCCGAGAATTTCAACTTAATCAATTGTCATTTTGTATATTTAATGTGTTTGTAATATCTGTTAATAAAATATAGGTAATTTTTGTTTTCTAGAGAGTGTACTCGTAGTGGGTTTTGCAATTTCATGCACTTGAAGCCAATATCACGAGAATTACGTAAATATCTTTATAGTCGTCGATCACGCAGACATCGTTCACGTAGTCGTTCACGTGATCATGTTGGAACACGTAGAACCAGATCACCTTCTCCTAGACATGGCCATCATCGTGGTGGGGGTGGTGGTGGCGGCGGCGGCGGTGGTGGCGGTGGCGGCGGTGGAGGAGGCGGTGGTGGAGGAGGAGGAGGACGTAGAGATCGTAATAGATATTAATTATAATTATGTTTTTATTGTAGCGAATAATTTTTTTCTCGACGTTAAATGGTTTACCATTTAACAACTTTATATTTTCATGTAATTTGTGTTTTAATTTTATAGATAAGTTAAACTATAAAAAAATAAGAACTTAATAACCAAAATAGTTTGTTTATTTCAACCTATTAATTATAATATCGATTAATAGCGCGTTTATTTATCTTCCAGTTTTTATGTGTTACACAAATATACATTTAACATTAATTATTCTGATTAGTCACAAACGTCTAGTTGTTAATTATTTTTTTTTCAGAAAAATAATTTAATGAAATGCCATTTGAATTGTAAACTGTTAATACTGACAATAAGGAAAAAACTATATTATAACTACATTTTTTAATTGTATTTATATACATGCTAAGTTATTATATAATATCTGCGTTTTAATAAAAATGCACTTTAAAATCTTATAATTATGTAAGAAATCAATGCTTTAAACATTAATGTTTTTATTTTATCCTATTTCTCAGTAAAACATATTGTGATGATTATGCAAGTACAATTTATTCAGCAGTTTTAAATATGACACTCCCTAATAGTGGTAATTTCTGTGTTGAAAGTTGAACCAAGCATATTGATAGGGGAAAAGATTGGCACCACTAAGGGTCACTGTAATGCATGTGTTATATTTGAATTCAATGATAATATAATATCATTGTACGTGAAAAATGATTCTGAGCAGAGATGGTCTGTCAGTTTATATCAATCATATTTCTTGATAATATGTTTTTTGATATTGCTATTAAAGTAACTTATTTTACCATTACTTACTAGTATCATGGTACGTTGTTTTAATTTTTGCTGAAAACATTGCATTTATTATATTAATTAATATTTAATTATTATTATAGTATACTGTATATTTCTATCATTATTGTATTGTTTTTAACTTTTGAGTTAATACCACCTTACTATGGAACAGTGTGAATAGGTTCATGGTATAAATAGGTAATAACTTAAAATTAATCTAAATATTTTGAAAATGTCATTGCATATAGTAAAAACTAAAATGTATGATAGGTATTCATACAAGTTTTAAGCTTGTGGTATATTTTTAAAACTGTTGACAGTGAACATTTATTTATCGAAATTTATAGAAAAAAGCAAAATTCTAAAATGTCTCAAAAGTCAAAATATTTTGAAAATTTTACCATGTATAGAAAACGATAATATAAATATTTGGTAAAAATGTTCGTAATGAATGTATTTTACAAAGATGAGTGTTTTTTTTTTATCGTGTATACACGATAACTGATGATCAGTCGAAATAATGCTTCGATTTTCAACTTTAGTATCTTGTTTGATGGAAAAGTGAATCTAGTTGGTGCTTTGGGGATGTTAAAATTCCCAGTAGTTTTCAAAAGCGCCGGGAAAGAGCCATTTCTTGTGTAGCAATTTTCTTATTTTGCTGTAATTCAAAAACGAATAATTGTAGATACTTGAAATCTATACCATAATATTATTAGTATAATGTTTATTTTATCAATTCCTATACTTGATACAATTTTCAAAATAGTTAGACTATTTTTTTAATTTTTTCTATACTTGTCAATAAAATTGTATTTGTATATTAATATTATAAATTAATTTATTCACATTAATATCATCAAATATACTTAGTAATATCATATAGTCTGTCTGTCTGACCGTCTTTGCTCAGAATCGTTTTTCTTATACTATGATATTAGGTAGATCATTGAATTCAAATTTAACACCATCCATTACAGTGGCCCACTTGTAACTTACTGTACAGCAGAGTGACACCCACTTGCTCGCTTTTTTATATCTTAGATGTGAAAAGATAAATGTATGCATTTCTAACTTTAAAATGTTCACGATTTTCACAAATTTTGTTATAAATTATAATGCTAACTTTAAACGCTTATAAAAAAATATCGTGGATTTACGCTCAACTTTTTTCTTCAAAGTTAAATGATTTTAAAACACTTTAATTTTAATAAAACAGTTTTAATTAAATATCTCGCAAAAAGTAGCAACTGTCAACGTAGTGAAGTGAAGGCTTAGTAACTGTTACTAGCTCTGAACATAATGTGCTGTGTGAGACAGGCGTAGCTGCTGGGAACAGACTGGCTGTAGTATCAAATTTGAGTCCTACTTATATCGTTGACCTTTCGTACTTGTTGTTCGATTTCAAATTATTGTTTGAAAAGATACATAGGTACAAAATGTGTTATTGTTAACGCACATTTTGTTCAATATATATATATATATATATGATTAACTTAAGTGTTATGCATATTTTTTGACTAAAGTAAAGTATCTACATGGTACAGTTATTTTATTAGGTTCTAAGAGCAACATAATTATAATCTAATATAATATAAAAAATCTCTTGTCACAAAATGGAAAATGTATGTCGCCAAACTCCTCCGAAACGGCTTGACCGGTTTTCATGAAATTTCGTGTGCATATTCAGTAGGTCTGGGAGAGTGATGTAAACTGTTTTTCATACCCCCAGGTCCAACCCGGGGAGGTGCTCAAACGGGGATTTTGAGATTTACGGTGGAAATATTTGTTTATAATTGTTTGCTAGGGTTTTAAAGCTATAATACAAATAATTATTGCCATTGGTTAATCCTTAGTTAATTGTTATTTTTTATTTGTATTTTGGTTAATCAAATCGGATTGTCGCTTATTGCCTACCAATATGTCGCGCTTATAGCCGCTCATCGGCGGCGTCCGCAATCAAACCGCGGGTGGATTGTCTATACTTGATATACCGTTGCAAATTGTCCGCGAAAATGCAAATTGAAAATCTTGCCGACCAGAGTGGCTGAATTGAACTTGCTGTTGCGAGTTACATGCAAAAGGATTTAAACAATCGCTATTGTTTAAAGAGCTGTCATTTTTTAAGGGCAACGAAGTGCTCGGGATCAGCTACTATTATTATAATAATATTAAATAGTGTAGCTTCGTGGCGTAATAATGTGAATATCATTACGCATTTTACATACCGGCGTCCAGTGGTGGCGTGAATAGCTATTTTATGAGGCAGCCGCCTGGTTCAAAAGTGGGGGGGGGGGGGTGGGTACCACGATGACTCCGGTCTCAAACACCTAGATGGCTAGGCTATTTTTTAATTAATACGCGCATAGTCATAATATTATACGACCTGCGTTTTCAATGTGTGTAAAGATAAGTGTAAAATGTAGGAAAAATTTGATGTGTGGGTAGGTACTTATTTAAGGTGGTTGCTTCGTAGGGGAAAAAAGTTCACGCAGCTACTGCTGGCGTCCCTCTCTACATTGGTTCCCATCCATTCCCAGCAACTACACCGTCAGGTTTACTTATGTGCACCTGATACCATTCATGCAACTTTCAAGTTTTATTATAAGGTATATGTTTGAAAAAAACCATCACTGTAAAACCTTTAGTTACATTTTCGCTCAGAATAATATAGGTAGGTAATAGGCAACAGCCTCCATATCTTTAATTTACTATCGTGGAATACCCGTTATTCTTATTCTTGTGTATGCACTATGTACAGCATACAACATTTTTGATAATTATTATGCTCGTTTAAATGTTTAATTTCAATTTATAAACATCACAACATTGTGGAACAAATAATCCGTTTTACAATATTAAAATAAAAAAAGATCCCTGTTTAAAAAAAAAGGAGTTTATATCGGCATTAAACGATCCTTAGATGGTATAATAATCGAATAACTAAACAAATAAGGTTTTAGTACCTATATCGTACTTAAAAATGCCAAAAACCAGAATTTGAATTGACTTATGATTTAAGTAAAAATACGGAAATGAGCGCTTGTTAAATTATAGACAACTATATTAATATAGACCTCTATTTTGGCTGCACATTACCTACCTATAATCTGTATCCATTTTATTCAAGGGTGTAAAGCGTACCTGTAATATCCATTAAAGATGTATCCGAATTGGTTCCTGTTTAATTACGCACATTTTCCTTCTCAATTTTATAGGCTTAGGACTGTCAACTTATAAGTAGGCTTGGTTAAAAATGTGTGTTATAAAAAAAATTATATAATATATAATATGTTAAATTGTTGATTTGGAAGTCAACTAGTCATCACTTAGGTTAGGTGTACAAAAAATAAATAAATACAATTATTTAAAATCGTCGATTTGCAAATTTGTTACAAACTTTCTTTAAGTATTCAATTCACGTAAGCTTCTCATTAATGTAGTCAGTCATACAATTTTCCAAGTATTTGTTATTTCTTTCCTGTTTGCTAGTAAGTTTCCTAGTATTATTACTTCGAAATGTATTATAATTTAATGTCTGAATGCGTTTAAAGTCTCTATTAAATAAAATATATTAGGATGGGCACTTGTAAATTCTTTATTCAGCTTTGAATGGAACGATTTGTAACAATTTGTAGTAAGTACTATCAATATTTTTGTCAAATAAATAGACGATTTACCATACAGCGATAAAAGTACGTAGGTATCTACGATATCTTCATCGTTATCTTAATTGATCGGGGTATCACCGATAATTTGCTAAACTTCCAATATAACAATCTATTGCCATCTTATTGTATACATATTATACTATAGACTATAGAGTGTAGACTGTAGGTACATTTATATTTTTTACTATCCAATTTATATTTTGTACCAATTATCAAAAAATTAAAATTTAAAATTGTAACTATTTTACCTGTACCTACACAAACGGGAACCAATTTGGCTCAACCTAATAAAATACCTTTTTTAAACGGGAACCAATTCGGCTCAACTTAATAAAACACCTTTTTCAAACGGGAACCAATTCGGTTACTCCCCCATTTTGGTGTAATGTGTATATTATTAGGTAGGTCATAGACGTCGTACAATACGTTTTCAATAAAAAATACAACATCATAATTATACATATATTTTTTTTTTTAACTCAAATAACAATAATATTTTAATCAACTCTTTTTCCAAAGTAGGTAATAATATTTATAACAACCCGCCACGTTTTTACCGTTTTATTATAGTAAGTATATTCAATTTTTAGGTAAAAAAAAAAAAAAAAATAGGATGATAACAATTTCATAACCGAATACTGAAATACAGTTGGTTTATTTACACAAATAATATTTAGAAATATAGTATATTAATTCAATAATAAATATACATTATTTATTTATAATATTTTTGTATGAACTGTAGGTAGGAGGTATACACATCCTCCTTGAATCTGTATGGACGGACAGACGCGTCTGTCCGTCCATCTTGGCATCTTCTGTCTATCGTATACGTACTATTTAATCGTTTTTCTACCCAGTACAACTATTTTAATTTTTATACACAAAAGAGACAAATACGATTATTAACATACAGCACTTAATGTAAGAAGAAAAAATGAAAAATGATAATAAATGTCCCCTACAGGGCATTTTCAATTATATTTATATACATACCGAATAATTTGATAAATCTAATATAAAAAAAAATAATATACATTTATAAATAAATATTAACTTAGGTAGGTACCTAAATAAAGTTAGATGAATTACTGTATAGAGTGTGGGGACGTAGGTGTTATTATTTTTAGTTTATTTGAACACATTGTTTTGTTGACAAAGAACTGGAATAAAATAATGTTCAAGATAATATTATATCGTTGTGAACCAAAAGGAATCCCGAATATTAAGAGGCGATATATTATTATTATATAAATACGTAGGGTAAAATGTACGCATTTAATTGAAAGAATATAATGTTTACATTTTTTTACGGCCAATTGTGCACAATATTTATGTATAATTAAAAAAAAAGTCCTCACGAACAATTTTAATACGATTATAGTTACATTATTGATAAGTATACCTACCTAAGAATATAATATATAATATAATAATTATGAAGAATCTTCAAAACGATTTGTAGTTTATAATATAATTTTTTTTCACCGTACCTACCAACAATATATTATTATACCTAGTTGAATATTATGAAACGTGGTTATTATAATGTGTTACATATTTTATTATAATAATACATAATATAGGTAATATTATAATATAACATTGAATTATCATTTATCAGAGTGGTATGTATAGTGACGGATATTTTTTGGGATTTTGAATACTTTTCCCCTTCGGGGAAGGCAATTACTTGATAGAAATTGATAATCTGTATAGGGGATGGGTACCATAAAACCTTGCAGCATACATTAAGCTAATATTATTAAAATAGTATACAGAGTGTATCTAGATACAACGAATGTCACAATTGACAAATATATTAAGTACTATACAAACACTGTGAAGTTGGGTCAACAACGAAAATGTCAAAATCGTGTAGGTTGCTTACACTGAAGTTAGGTACCTACCGTAATTTTAGATTGTTATAATATATCAATATAAGTATTATTCGTTGGTACCTACCTACCTCTTTCTACCTGTTGATAGCTAACGATAAAATATATTATATGGGGCGATTGTAAACTCCGCCAGAATACCGGTTAGATAAAAAGATAATTAAAAGGTCTAATGTCAACTCCGCCAGTTTTATTATGAATATTATATTATGTCAATTGTATGCTCTTAGCCGTTCGAGAATTTTTAATTTTTGGCTTCATTTTGATATATTTTGTGTAAAATGTTTTATTTACTTATAACTATTATATTTTAATGTGGACGATTATTAATTAATATCATGAAAATTATGAATATTATATTATAATATCAATTTTATACTCTTAGCCGTTAGGTTAGTAATTTTTAATTTTGTCAAATGTATTATTTACTTATAACTATTATATTTTAATGTGGACGATTATTAATTAATATTATGAAAATTATGAATATTATATTATATCAATTGTATGCTCTTATCCGTTAGATAATTTTTAATTTTATTTATATTTGGCTTCTATAACTATTATATTTTAATGTGGACGACTACTAATTACTATTATTATTATTTTTTTTATCTTATAATAATGATTATATTAATTGTATACTGTTAATTGATTTTCTTCACTGGCGGAGTTTATAGTAAAAAAAGGTACTTGTGGCGGAGTCTACATGCGCCCATTATAATATGCTAGCTACATTTTGTTGATATCTAACGTAGATAATCTAGGTACCCAAACGTCGAGACGATGAGTGTTATGGTTTTTTCGATTATGGCACCGAATGGTGCTAAAAACATGGCGCATATACCTATATGCTTCACACGACGAATTTGTAGATATCACTTTGTATTCGCCTAGTTTTAAATTTTAGTCGTTATTTTAAAAATTAAAATGTAAAATCCTTTGTTCTTTGACATAGTAAAAATTTTCGAATTGGAAATGGGAGGATTATGTTATCAGCTTCATAATCGAATGTAGGTATAGGCATATATAAAACCGAGTCTTTGACATTTACGATAGTAAATATTGACGATTTACTGCACGTGAGTGCAGTTGTAAGTTGTAAAGTCTAGATAAATCGACAGTTTTTACCGCGCTAAAATATTATCACCGGTGCGTATTTGAATAAGTATATTAGATAGATATAGATTATAGATACATATTATAATTAGTAAGTTTCATTATAATGTCGTGGGAATTTTCACGTGTGAAATATTTTTGGAAACAAAATCGAAATTTTGATAAAATTCTATACCCACAGGTACTCCAACGGATATCCTTCAATTCACATTTTGTAGGTGCTGAAACGCATTGTTGTATTATTGTCCGAACAAAATTATTCGACCATTGCATGCAATATAGTTATTTGTATTTAGGGAATAGTTATTACATTTTGATCCCTTTTATTCAATGTAGGTACGAACACCCGAAGGCGTTTAGGGTTGTATACTGTAACTATATATTATGGAGCAGGGATCACCGACTAATTTCTAGGGGGGTTCGCTTTGAAACTTACCAAACTTCCCACGGTCCAAAACACATTTAAATACCCAGTGAATTTTTTCACCACACGTTAACAATATTAATAAAAGTCTTACTAAATTGTAATAGAACGCGGGTACTTTGGAAGTTCTTAGATTTCGTTATTTTTGACATGCGATAACGCAGCGGCGCGAGCGTCTAACAGTGCCTATCAGTCAACTTTTTGGAATTATTTTTCGCACCTTTGGGCTATCGACGTAACGCTCGGTGAAGGAGACTCGTACATAATAATATAATATATGTACACCACCACAATATCGGAAAATATTTTTGTTCTTCGTTTTATCATAAAAAATGTAATGTAAAAACTATTTATATATATTTTATAATCACGCAGCCATTAGGGTCCGTAAAAAATGTGTCCGATGTCCGGATGCGGACCGTGGTCCGCCAGTGTCGGTGACCCCTGTTATGGAGCGACTTGCAGGGTTGATGTTACAATATAATATGTACAATAACTATAACATCCGACGATGCGCGACGACGTAAAAAAAAATAATAAGTTTACCCCAATCCCCCACATGGTAGAGAGTCGTCTTCTCTATATTATTATGCACAAACACGCCTACTTACATAAACATATCGCGACACTCTCAACGCAATATACCTATGAATATTTATATACAATATAATACACACAACAAACAATATTAAAAATATTATTTCGAAGTTTCGTCTTTTGGCGTTCCGGCGAAACCGGAGGTGGCGCAGTAGTTTCCGGTCGCACATCAGCATCCGGAACGACTCGTCACAATGCCGCCGTCCATGTAATGATGATGATTGCTGTTCGGAGGTCCACGTGCATAATACGACGTGATCGCTGCGCAGGTGGTTCGGACGATGACCCGTCACTGTCTACACGGGCCCGGGGAATCAACTGGACAGCACCAGACAGCAAAGGGTCAGCAGCCACCAGCCGGCCACGCAGCACACCAGAGGACCTGAATTACCGTCGTGCACCGCCGCCGGTTGTTCTCCTGCGAACACGTACGAAATCGTAAGTTAACTATAGGGATGATAATATATAATACTCGACGTTATTGTGTGAATCGATTTTAGATTATGTATCGATGTTGTGATTATATTATAGTGGCAGAGATTTGAACTCTAATAACCTCTATATTCTGGTAATATCGGTCAAATTTTGGAAAAGTTCAAAAAATGCCACGATCAAAAAATGAATCCGGACTCTTTGTCCGTCTTTTTTTCAAAATGGACTTTTTTCCACGGCTTTTGTCCGGGATTCAGCAAATAAATACACTCCATCACGTTCTCTTTGATTTCAAAACAGAATTATAAAAACGCAGTCGATACTCATGCAAATGTACGAATACACTTTTATTGACCCCATACGAGTCGACACGGTAAAACAAAAAAAATAAAATATTTTCTATAAATCACATACGATATCGGTATACGTCAGTATACGTGCATAGTTTTTTGAATGGTACTTATATTGTCATACGATTTTGGACTCGAGTTCGCACGGAAATAACTGCTATTACAATAAACGACGGTTTCATAAAGTCCGGTGTCAACAATATATGGTAACACGTTTATGCCGATACACCTAAGTGTCGACATCATTATTTTCAGTGATAGAAGCCGTCACTTCTAAATTCTCTCCTTTCTCGCTTGCTGTAAAGTATTTAAGTATGCAAAAATGATTACAATTTAGGTATCCATCAGTCCAGAGTCTTAAACTATTTTTTACTTAATCTAATGGGTATTTATATGTACTTGTGCATCGAATCTTGAATTTACTGACACCTAAGTATCCTTAGTACCCATCTGATCATTCCGAAAAAGTACGTATCCTTAAGTACCTACCTACCTAACGAGGTTTATATTTGTATAACATTTCACAGAATATTATCATATTATTTATATCAGGTAAATATATCATCATCTAAATTATGTGTTCCAATTAGGTAAGTATTAAACGTGTCAATTTATGTATTGGCGTAATATATAATAATATTATATTACTATGCATAGTTTTTAATTCCAAATCAATGTATCGCTTAATATTAGTTCCACCTCTATCAGCCGGATTGAAAAAAATTAATTTTGTTTTCCAATTAATTTTAGAGAAAAAAGGGTTTACACGCTCGTACAATTAATTTTAAAACCTGTAAAAAAAAAAACCATCAGCTTATATTATATTAATTTTGCATGGTTCAAACGATTAAACTTTTTTCAGATATTTAATGTAAAAACAATAATGAATTACGACGATATTTTCTATACATCTACCTATATGTCAAAGTCTTAAATACGAATTATATGATATAAAATCTATGTATATCTAACTATTGTTGAATATAGGTTCTGGGAGTAAACATTGTTAGAAAGATTTTTAAATGTAATTTGAATTCGTTATTCATTAACTTTTAATTTACTTTATAAGTCTATTACTGTGTCATAATCACTCTAATTCAAACACGTGTGTGCTGTCGCTCAACGATATTTAAATGATCTGCATTCTGCAGTGTAATTTAATTTGTTAAACGTATATTCTAAACTATATAGGCATGATTAAGTTATTAAGTTTTACTGTAATGTGACAAAAAAAAAAAACATGAACATTTTTGAAGGAATAAAAGTTTCTTATTTACTGGAAATCGGACTGAAGTCGTATGATTTTATACGATTATTAGTTATACAGATTCAAACATGGATCAACATTGTTAAACTCATAAATATTATAATTTATAATATTAAGGTACACATGATGCACCAGTAGTTCATTGGACCAGTCAACGGTTCATATTAAAGGTAATAGATTATAATATGTTATTACCTACTACTGGATGTCATGGAATTCAAATTGTCTCCATACTACATACCGTTTTAATTTATTTGAAAGGATTATATCGGATAATCATAATATATTTTAAGGTCAATGGTTTAGACTTACTACATCTGACCGACGAAAAAAAATATATAATTATATTGAAAAATGCTGGGAATGTATTAAAATAATTATATGAAATAAAACAGATTCTGAATTAATAGATGTATACGTAGTGTTTTAACTTTTAATTATGTTTCATACATTTAAGGAGTTTATTTGATTACAAAATGAACCACCGAGTTGGAAGTAAATTATTCTCGTGTTCATTAAAAAAAAAAAAAAAAAACGATTTAAAAATATTAGCTTTTAAAATGACTAATTAATTAAAATCATTTACACATTTAACTGCGTAATTGAATAAGACTCAACTCGCGGGAATATGTTTTTATTTTGTTCATTTGGAGGGGTTTTTTTTTTAAAAATAATTTTTTGTTTCCAACTATTTATGCTCTTATGTAAAATCATATACAATATATTTTACAAACATAATAATTTGAAATTTATTTCATACGTTCCCTTAAAGTAAACCATAGTAGGTAGGTACTGGCGTTAAAATGTTTTATTTTAATACGTAGGTAATACATAACATTATTATTATACGTTATTTTTATGATCCAAATAATGTATTAAGGGTGAAAATGTGTAAATTGATCGTATAAAATCACTCGGTTAAATGCGGTTTTCGGTATTTATTTTTAAATCTCTCTAGAAAATATTGCGTGAGGAATAAAAGGTGTACGGTTTGGACGATCGATGGATGATAACGTAGGTACCTATATTAAGTGCCGGAAGTTTTTCAAGAACCCTAGATGTTCGCTCGCTCTCGGAAATCATATGAGACATAATATACTATAGGTAGCATCTCTAGCAGAATGATATATGTTGTTACCCACGCGAGATGACATTTCAGTGTTACATTTAGTGACTTAGTGTGTAACAGACGAAGCGTTAGAATAGTAATATCAAGTTAAGAATATAATATCCTTACCTACGTCCTACATATGTAATAAAACCATAGATAAAATATAAATAAAAAAATGTCTATGAGTATAACTTCTGATAATGTAATAATTTTAATTAGGTAAATGCGCGAGTACGACAATATAGGCAATATAGGTACACATAGAATTACAGAATAGTTTTTCCGAACATAATTTATTGGATGAAATTTACTAGGTCTTGCAAATGCAAGTATATAGCAACAATAGTAGTAACATGACTATATATGAATTTATATTACATCATAATAATATGTAATGATGAAAAACTATTTTGAAATATTTATTCTTCTCTGTTGACGAATGGACAATTTTACATAAAAATAATATAGTAATAATAGCTAATAATAGTGTTTGAAATTTGGGGGGGGGGGGCTGAAGCTCAGGTCTATACTTGAAACTTTTATGATGCTTTTAAATTATAGTAGTGAAATCATTAGTTTTTTGGGGGGGCCTAGAGATACTATAAGGGGGGGGGGGGGGCTAAAGCCCCCCTCCTATTTGCGCATATGGCTGACCACCACCGATTACTAACAGTCGGAATGCATTGTTTGTTAATGGTTCCAAACGTGAAATGGTGTTATGCCTTTCTTCACTTGCAGGTACAAAAACGTAGGTACTTTAAGCTTATTGAAACCAATAAGTGTGTGTTTAAAAATATACCGTAATAGGTTGTTACATCAGTGTCATGATTTCAGATGTGCTTAATCAAGTTTATGAAATATCTATATCGTTTGTTAAGTCCAGGCGATTGTTTTAAATTGTTGGAAATTAAATTTAATGAACGTAGGTATAACTATAATTTTCATTGTCGTAGGTTTCTAACATACCTACATAATTAAGGCGAAGTCAAAGTTTTACCGTGACCAGTAAAGTACCTACGAATACTTTTTTACTTTTAAAATACAATACGAAGTTATTTTGGGACAATTGTCAGTGTAATTGTTTTAGTAATAATCACACAAATAAAAGATTGGTATAATATTTTTGTTTAAGATGAAAAAATATTCAAATACCGCGTAGTGCAGTAAAGTCTTACGGCACGAGCAGAATGGTACCGCCAACTCTTAATGGTTTTTTATTGTCAATAACAGTTAAACTATATTCTTATTTATTCTTATTTTCTGTATTCAAATTTTTTTTTTTTAATTTAAAATTTAGAAAAAAACCATTTAGGCAACATTTTTTAAACTGAAATTACTTCAGACTATTCAAAGGTATTTACATTAATTCGGATGACATTTTCCGTTCAAAAAATAAAAATATTGGTATAGAATGAATTCCAAGAAAACATTATGTTCCTTACAATATTACATTGTTACGAAAAGTAAAACATAACATCTCATTCATTTTGACGGTAAAATGGAAAAACATGAACGTGTATAATTGAGGAAAAATTTGAGTTATGTATTGTTGATTGGAAAAAAAAATCATGATTTTTGTGGATCAGATGAGAAAAACATCATTATTGTAATACACTGTTATTGTTGTTCTTAAATCGAAATCATTTGTATTAAAGATCTGTCATAGCTAGGACTCGATTGGAAACGAAACGCATTTATTAATCAGCCACGTTAAAAGAACGAACCGATATATTATTATTTTTATTATTATAATAGGAGTATATTCGAGAGGAATATTGGCGGAACGAAATGTTTTTTTTACTTTGACCTGGTTCGAAAATCGTAATTAGTACATCGATCCGTCGGGCATTGTGAAGTCCGCATGATATAATACACATAAATACATAATATATAAGCAGGTAATAATATGCTTTGCAAAAAGAAAATCAATCATTAAAGAGGTTTTGTTTTAACTTGTTGTCAGGTTTTTTTTTTTCATGCATATAAAAATCCCGTCCAGTTGTATTGTTGTCGCCGTCCGAAGACAATATTATGGTAAATAAACTGCATTGTAACCATTTTATTATTATAATACGTCGACATGTCGCATATTGGCTTAGCGTATTATTGGTTTAGTCGGGACCAGTTAGTCGATGGGGACGCAGACAAATAATAGTATGCTGCAGCGACGGGCTCCGTCGTTAAAATATGACGCGCAGATCTCCGCATGCAGCTATTTATAATGTTGTGATGATATTATCGTCGTGAGTTTAAGGGCGATGAACAAAAGCGAAAAAGTGAACAAATTGCGTGTACACGCTTGTATTGTTATTTGGAAAAAAATTCACTATCGGAGGTGCGCTGATATAGGTTCGTAAGATATATTTTATTGTATCGTCGTGGTTTTGCCACGTCCGGCGGGTCGCGTTTTAGACGGGTCTGCAAAAAACGGTATGATAATAATATGATATAATATAGTTAAACAGTCCGACGACTTTTCGCGTTTCGGTCGTGTAATAAATTTCATTGCGTTTCGACGACGTTGTTCACACGACAATGATATAGTTATCGTCGTGTCTAGAGTCTAGACGCCCTCCGGCGACAAACGGTCTGCGTCCTCCACTGTCCTGTTCACGATAATTCCGGATCATTATTTTCAATAAACGCTCATCATTGTTGTATCGAAAAGCATAAACGTTTTTGAAAATATTTGTATTAGATAATGTGAATCCAATACAAAACAGTATTTTCAAAAAACAATTCAAAAAAATTTTTTTTAGATTCTGAGCAGAGCGATGGATGCATTGGTTTTACGACGACGTGTGGTTTTTTTTGTGTCGAGAGCAGCTAAGAGCAGCTAAGAGCAGCTATTAAATCTATTGGTATTGTCAAAACATTAAATTTCAAATTTAATTTAATTCAACAGGATTTTATATATTAATAATTAACGTGCATTTAGCTGTCATTGGAATTTGTAAGAATTGATGATATTGAAAATGATTATTTATGTAGGCACCATATATACACATACTATCTGATAGTGTGGCTCAATATCATAAATTTATTTTTTGAGCCTCTCGATGACTATAATAGAGGTACGCTAAAAAATAGAATCGAACAAAGTGGTACGACCTGGTTTCAGTTGGTGTAGTTGTTTCAACATTATCTTATATTTTATTGCTCGTGTACCCACGCCGAAATGGCTTCACGCCAAAATGTCCCAGAACAAATACCATGCATCCCTATATACAGAGCGGGCCATCGTATCAGGCTTATGGGGACGAACTGCAGTGTTCCACCCTGCACTGTGTATCTGCTTCGGTTGCAACGGTATATCGAATTGGTATACTATAATGACTTGTAAAACAATGTAATATGCGTGCACTAGTCGAGTATACTATAGTGAGGCATTGTTCCATTTTCAATTTGGTTGTCGACGACCGCATTGTCATTTTCATATTTTACAATGATAATACTATTATTAGTATATTTTTTTTTTTTTATTGAACTTAAGCCCGGCGACTATGGCCATTAGCTGTTGTAGGGGTTATGAACTGTGGTAGGGGTTAGGTTGGTATGGTAGGTTTTACGATTGTTTTTAACGGTTGTTACGGTAGGTAGCAAACACGTGTATGTGTGGCAAGGTTTTTAACTACTATGAACCCGGGTGGTCACCCATCCGGGAGATAGTAGCTGTGGCCGTTACTTACTCCCAGTCGCATTCCGCGACTGGTAGCAGCCAACGCGCCACGCCAAGCCACTATTATTATATTAAATGATATTATCATCACCGCAGTCGTTACATTTGAGTGTCGACGGACAGCTACACGATTTTCGTTCCAAATGGTTACCCATACTCAGTGTTCGACGGCCGCAAACATTTTTTCTTTTCTTAAATCATCATTGGAAAACGTTTCGGGAGAAAACCTATAGGCAGCTTCGCGAGGCATCGTATAGAATCCACGTCGTTCTAGAATCCAATAATCTATAGATACTTGGACAATTTCCAGAAGTAATATTTTACTATACGAGCCTTTACGACGAGGACGGGACAGGACTACAACAGGAGGTGATATTATATATTATTATATTATTTATGTCATAATAATATTAGTGTGGTAAACTCGTACCGTGCAGGTAGCAGACCCAAGTGTTGAGGTAGATTTTCTTGACTGCAGACAGCGTGCGTGCGAAAATCATGTGATATTATATATTGTGAATTGTGGTGCATATAAATTAATTACTGATTTGTATTAATTATACCGTCCGTGTGTTTTTTTTTTCTGTAATAAGCTGTCAATAATCGAATTTTATACTGAACATCATATTTTTATTAGATTTATTTTAATATTTTTCATTTAACTACGTTTAACGACGACCTCGTAGTTTGTTTTAAAGCCGCACTACAAGCGAACTATGTAACAACTACGGTAAAAATATATTGTTTTTGTATCGAACTCGTTTATTTTTTTAATTAGTAAAACAAAATTGTCTTTGGCCGCGAACATAAAATCGATGACATCTATTGTTATATTTTACCGGAACTTGTAATTAGATTCGTGGAACTCAATTTTCATCCAAATTTCATACGTACACATATTATACGCATAACTATATACATCGTTCGAACAGTTAAAATCTGAATGCGGTCACCGAAAGTGCGATAATCATAATATATACATATTAGTTTTACGCGAGTTTTATAATTAATAGAATATTGCTTTCTATATAATTAAAAGTTTGTTACTGTGTTTTTCGTACACACATTCACAACAACGATACTGCACGTATAACACGGTTTACTATTGTATACCGACCGATGGTTCGAGCGGTAATAATAAGCTTACCAGCGTTTTGCTGAAAACTAATTTCTGTTGTAACATATTCTTCGGGCATGCTAATCTTTCTCATGTATCGTTATGGAAAAGCCATTGCCGCTTATACTACACCAGGGTAGGTAGTTATAATGCTGCACGCGCATCATTACACCGTATCGAAGGTTAAGCGCAAACATACAACATTGTGTTATGCGCACTTTTATCGATTTAGTTTACATTGTTTGCAAGGAGTCGAACAATTTTCGAAATATCTATTTCGAAGTGCAATATTATTTTGAATATTTAATAACATTACTTTCTCATAACACTCCAGTGGCGCGGTTCCTGAGAAATTCATAAGCGTGTGCACTTTATACGCAATACGTGTGCGCTTAATATAACCGCCGGTTGTCGGTGCGTATACGGAATCGACGAATTTCCATTTTCGAGTTTGAAATCGATTTCAATTTTTTCCATCACTTTGTTATCGGCATAGAGTTATTCGACTCCACCGTTTCAAACGCGGGTTCAACATTAAAAGCATTAAAGCATAATAATATAATTTATTTCGTTGGATTCAAAACCGATCGAGCCGGTGCCGTTTTTTCTGGCCGACGACTACACGCGGAGGTCCTATATTATATGCGCTGCGTGACGTTTAACGATTACAATAATAATAATAATAATAATATACTTTACGACGTATATTATATAATATGATGGCTCACGGGTACTCAACGGCCGACCTGCTGAGGCTATTATTTGTGACGGGTCGTCATCGGCGTCTCTCCCATTATAATATATCCATCGTATTATATCGTATTTCCGATTTGGCGAGTCCGCGATCAATGGCTGACGCGTGCAATAATAATAATAATATTTGTGATAATCGGCGTGGCAATTTTCTCCGTTGTTGAATTTGACCCGGATGTGCGCGCCGCCGTCGCAACGGGAACGGCCACGATGCAATATAACCGGAAATGCATCGGCGGCGTACGATTTTCTCGAAATCCCTGTTGCACTATATATCTGGTAGGTGCAATAGATATATACAGGCACTCACAGTACAAAATATAGTATGCACGCATGTAGTATAATGCACGTCAAGCGCACGATTTTTCCATTAATAACGATATTTATCGTCTTGTGTAGGTTGGTTTTTGCGGAGTAAAACGTGTGTACGACGTCACTGTAATATGTGTATATACATACCTACGATATAATGGGATATTATTATGTGTATCGGTATACGTCGGCGCACAGTGTAAACCGGAAAGTCGCCTATAATCATAACTCGACGGCTTTGTCATTGCACGTCTGGTAACGAAAACGGCTTACTTAATTTTCGTTTTTACCTCTGCGGTCCCATCCCCGGGGTGAAAAAATAATGCGAGCGCGAGTCTTCCACGAAACGAAAACGAGTTTAAATTAACGCTGTTGTATAGAATCGCAAATATTGTACACATAATATTATATCCATGCGGAATATACGGCGAAAATTCCGAAACAATAACTGCAGGAAACGCAATTCAACAATCGTCGTAATATTATACCCCGTAAATTATAACATTATATTATATATGCACATCGCTGTGATATACGATACAGGTATAGGTACGATAATATCGTATACAATAATAATATAATGTTATGTTTTATATTTTTATAAACATAATTGTTCGACTTGCGATTGTTCGCGCGTAACGACTTTTCATATTAAACATTTTTCACTCGTTTTGGAAACATACGGCGCAGAATAGTATAATATACGCTGCTAAACATCGTATAATATGGGTACGCAAATAACAATGCGAAAATAGGAAGAACACATTATATGATGCACACTATGGCCGCTTTTGAATATTTTTTTCGACGTCCCACGTGGCTTCAAAATATGTAATCGCTATGTTATTATTAGCTGATCCCGCACGGAGTTATACCTGCAGTCAGGGGTGGGGATAGGTACTATTTATGTTACAGGGAAATATTGAAAAATGCCCCAAACAGAAAAAAAATTTGGTCGCTTCGCTCGCATTAGGTATTCAATCCAACACCTTTATCTATAATTAAAATGTTTCGTGCGAAAACGTATTTTTAGTTTGGTGGAGGGCTGGCGACCAGGGGAAACGGCTATCTATAAGTAAAATGCTTTTTTCGGTTGTATAAGGGATTTTTGAAAAATTTCGCGTAAGGTCGTACAAGTTCGTACGAATTCCGTATTAAATATTTGCACAGGGACACATATACGAGGATATTTCGGTCTTCGATTAACGATAAAAATTCAAAATATTATGCTAAAGAATCCGTAAACAAATTCTTGACTTGTCGTGGTATTATTATATTGTTAAAAATAACAGTAAGTAATAATAATTTATGTAAAAAAATGAATAGTATTAAATTTAAACTATTCCTATTTGGTGAATATTTTATTCTGCAAAAAAACAACGTGTAGCCTAACTCGAGTGAGCCCCCCGACAGAGACATAGACAGGGGGGCTCACAGGGAAAATCCCTTTTTCCTTATGGGCCTATCCACCCCTGCCCGCAGTGCAGAGTGCAGTGACAAATTAAATACCCGCGGATTAGACTCCGTTAAATGTATAAATGGAGTAGATTTTCAACACAGTTATTTTGGTTGTTTTGATCAATTACTATAATAAAATACAGTTATAAAATTTTAATCTTTTATTTTCAGCAACCAATGAAAATAAAATCCTATATATCTACCTACTAGCAAAAAAAAATATTCGTTTTTCATAAGCCCTCAGTGAGCCCCTCTTTAAAATGCAAATTTTAAAAATTTGGCTTCGAGTGTTACACACACAGATAATGCCTTTCTGTTTTTATTGATACAGATTTTCGGCGCGGCGTTGTTCATCAAAGAATTTCACGAAATTGGCTCTGCAGAAATCCGCTTACGTCGTTCGCCCGATCTACGCAGCAATAGACAATAGTCATATTATTATAAGACATCATCAGCAGGTTGCGGCCGCCTAAACCGCGGTTTCATTATTCGTATTTTTACCTATAAATAAGGTCCCTATAACTACTCGCCGCGCCGGTCCACATCATATTATAATATATGCGCGAATTAAAATAATAGGCTTCGCGCGATCCTTTTGTCCCCGGGCCTTCTCATTTAATCGCGCCCGCTCGCTCGTTCGTCTCGCGTGGATTTCCACCACAACAACAATATACGCCGTCGGCGGTCGTGGCGTGTAAATATATTTATAATTTATATTATTATTATAATAATAGGTATATAATATATCATAATATTATAATATATACGTCTGCGGCTTTCCTTCTCGTCCCATTGTTCACCGCACGTATATATATAGGTATACGTTTATTTATATAATAATAAAATTAAATTCTATATATACAATATATGTATACACACACACACACACACACACACACACACACACACACACACACACACACACACACACACACACACACACACACGCACGCAGTTTAAGTCCCGTTCGCAAATCCCGGGTGCAGTGGGCTCGGGCGTTAGCGGTCAAACACAAATATTTGAGTTGCGCAGTCATCAGACACCGCCAATTATATTATAACGATATACGTAGTATATTATTGTACTGTGCGAGGGTCGACGGGTGTATAAAATTATTGCGCATACATTACAAACGACCTCCCCCCCCCTCCCCCGAACAGGGGTGGGGGTCACAAGTGTCAGGTATAGGTACGCCCGTTTTGCGTATTTCGGTGATATTAAAATATATATATTGGTACGATAACATAATAATATATATTATATATATATACCTTTTGCAGTGCACGCCCACGAATTTCATAGGGCAGTGTTCGCACCGTACAACAGCATCGAAGATATCTATGCGACCTAACACGCGAAAACAAATCAAATCGGACCGTTTCACCTATATACGCACGTATTCAATATATATATATGACACGGTAGCGGTGATGAATAATTTGTCGGCCGCAGAGGCGCACCTGATCGTGTTTTATTCGCGATAACAATAATAATAATAATAATAATAATATCGTCGTGCATTATTCATCCTCGAAAGTTTCCGACTGTAGGCCGCCGGTGTCGTAGTCCCACGCTGACTTCAAACAACGCCACCCCTCGAAGGGTATATAACACCATCCCCTCGCCATCAATAATTATTATACGATCGTCGGATTTTACACGTCCGATCGGGGTGGAGCGCAGACGACCACCTGCCGACGTCTCCGAGACGGAAATATAATAATATGTTGTTATATCGTGTACACGAGCGCCCAAAGTTTACCGCCATCCGAGCCCCAACTACTGCTGCGGCGACCGCTTCGAAATTATTATACTATCAAACGCCGCCGTACAACACTGCTGTAGTGTACTCGGGTTCATAGAAATACAAATAAAATTTTTGTTTACACAACTTTACTGTTTTTTCACATTTAAATGTGGATTGACGCGGTCCCCAGTTGTCTTCAACGACATTCGCAGACAGACGGAGGGTCGTTGTCACGTTGGAATAACGGTTGACTTACTTTTTTTTTAAATATATTACTCGTCACGTTTCAAAAAAAAAAAATTCTACGGACCAAAAATTCAGTGTGTTGCGTTTTTGGCATGATGCGTAATCGGTTTTGTGGTTTTTTTTCATTTCAATACATTAGTCCGGGGGGAGGATTTGTTTGCACAATAATCGAAATTGTACGTAACACATCCCCTGACCCACTATTATTATACGATCGTAGGATTTTACACGCGTCCGATCGGGGTGGAGGACCACCACGTGGGTGCAGACGACCTGCCGACGTCTCCGAAACGGAAATATAATATGTTGTTATATCGTACTATGCACAAAGTTTACCTCCATCCGACCCCCAACTAGTGCTGCAGCGACCGCTTCGAAATTATTATTATCTAACGCCGTACAACACTGTTGCAGCGGTGCTCGGGCTTATAGAAATACGGCGATTTCATTTTTTTTTTTGTCATTTGTTCAATAAACAATGTTTACACGCTACGACGTCGCTATACCTACGCGAGATTGTTTGAAACACTCCGCGAGACGTTCGCTCGACAACTCGAAGCGAGTACCCAACAAAGCAGACCGCGCGTGTCAACAGTATATTTTATACTTAGCGGAAGGATAGTATAATAATTAATTAATTTCCAAAGTGAACATTATAACAGTCATAAGTTTTGAGACGAAAAAAACACTAAAAAACCGGCCCATTATCATTGAGTATACTATACTATATATACTTAATCCTATTATGTATATAGTGATTCCCGGGCTGGCCGTTTGACCGAGATTTACTGCACTGGATAGTGTCGAAGCTTGGAAGAATCGGTCGGGTGAAAAATTCCATATCGTAACCTTGGCAAGATATTCGATTGGTAAAAATATTGACAAATATGATGTCACTTAATGGGATTTAACATTTCGTTAAAAAATAAAATAAATGTATCTATAATTGTCTTTATACTGACATAATATTATACTCAATACTGCTGCCACTTACAGTTTTAGGTATTAAAGTGAAAGTTAGTAGGTATCGTTTGATTTTATCGGACCACGGCGGGCAGCACCCGATATGCGAGAGCTGTTGCATCACAATGTGATTATTTTATTTTTAAATTAACATTTTTTGTAAAAAACGAATGGAAACAAATTACACGGCTAAAAATATAACTACCAACTGTATAAAAAAATAAATATATAAAACTTTTAAAATAAAATCGGTATTTTTAATGTAACATTTTTGTTTATACAATTTTAGTGTTTTTTCACATTTATAAATGTGGGTTGACGCAGTCTCTAGTGTTCTTCAATGACATTCGCAGACAGACGGAGGGTCGTTGTCACGTTGGAATAACGGTTACGTTAGGTTGATTTACTTTTTTTCACAAAGATATTACTCGTTTCGTTTCAAAAAAAAAAAAAATTCTACGGACCAAAAATTCAGTGTGTTGCGTTTTTGGCATGATGCGTTTTGTGGTTTTTTTCATTTCAATACGTTGGTCCGAGGGGAGGATTTATTTGTACAATGATCGAAATTGTACGCAACTCCAACACGGAATATTCTTCTGCTTACAATATTTCCGTTCAATCGCATAGTGTTATTTTAATCGAATCTTTGTAGCTCAAATTTTATACTACGACATCTATAGAAGGGGTTTTATAAAGACCGGAAAAAAAAATTATTATACATACGCACAACGTCGTGCCTATAAAGCCGAATAAGTGATCTCTCGACCATCTCTGAATCTAAAGCTACTTGTAAATATCAAATCAGATTTTTGCACTCCTTTATATTATACGATATTGCATCTTGATAATATTATAACTCTGTATACAAACAACGCTTAAATAATTTATAACGCACGCGGTTTAATAATCCTTTAGGCGTTCATTTACCTACGCTCTGCAGCAGTATTATAAACATATGCGGACGAAATATTTATCCACACGCATACGGTTCGCGTCCGACCATAATAATAATACACCGCCCGACGTTGGCGCATAAGACATAGTTCGTAAACTCCATTATTATTATTATTATTATTATTATTATTATTATTATTATTTATATTCTCGGTTACCGATTTAAATAATCCTACTTATTAAGTACTTGGGGACACACGCGGCGGAAACTGAAGTACTCAATTTGCGTGCCGCGCGTACAACCCTTTACAAGCCGTATTTTCAAATTGTTCAACCGGTGCGGTTGACAGTTACATTGTGAACGCACAATAATTAATCCTCGGCATTTGCAGCGTGGTAAAAGTAATTCTCATCCGACTATTGTTTAAAACATAACGCACGCGTAGTCTCATATTATAATGTAAATACATACATAAAAAAAAAAAAAAAATGATAAGTTCACAATGGAATATTACGTCTGTCGTCCGTGTAGATGTGTATGTTTATATATTATACACGTATATAATATAATAAACATTAAGTTACATAATATTATGCATGTACGCAAGTACACATGTATATACGGTTAAAACGGATGTTTAGCCACGTAACAATACGATTTTACTTTTAACCGATTTTAGCGCTTAGCGGTTAGCATATAACATATGTATGTTATACTATATACACGTCGGACCGGAGAAGAAGCGGGCAAGTTGCTTTTATCATCCGATCGTTATACGTATTATGTTAAATTAGCGAAGAGCGTAAGTTTCACGTTCAATAACCCGTGTTAATAACGATCGGATTGGTAGGTAACCCGGGCGTGTTTAAGTAATATACACTATACAGGATGATTCACCAAGCATGCTCGCCCCAATTTAATCCTTTAACCACCATGCGTTAATCGTTTAAAATATTTTGATTTTAAGAATTTTTAAGTGTATATATCTATTACCGGACATCAATACTTATACAACATTTTAATGTAAATATGTACTTAGATTTTTCGCGCCATAACGGAGTGTCCTGGAGTTGTAGCTCTACACTTTTTTTTTTTTTTTTTGAAAGAGAATCACTTGGTTCGTACGCGAATCGAGCAGATGATTGAAAAAAACCAAAATATAAGACGAATAGTTTCTGAGCCATTATAATTAAATTGTATGTAATATGTATGCTAAGGATAATAGTCTATTATAATAGGTTTATACTGTATAGACGATAAGTACTTATAACAACTATAATGATTTAGAAATTACAATAATCAATAGCCACTAGGTACGCCTAATCAATATAAATCTATTAGAATTTTGTGGTTGATAAAAATTGTCAGAGTAAAATAAGTGCTATACTGTAATATTACGTGATGTTCATAGCAATAGCTTCAATCATAGAAACTCCATTTGTTGAATAATAGAGATAATTTAGGAATATGGAAGTTTGTTACAACACAGCATACACCACTCCTTAAATGTCATAAAATCATAACAAATAAAAGTTTATTATGAAAGTATGGTATTTAAATATTATATACTTTTTGATTTAAAAAACCAGAAGAATTTTAATGAATACATAATTAAAGGACTAATTAGGGGTAAGTATGCCTGAAGGTGTATACTCATATTATTATGCCGTAGCTCAACGGAACCCAATCATAATTACGTGTCCAATACTTGAACAACTTCAATAACTCGAACTCGTGGTTATGTGCTTATATGGTCTATAACAGGGGTCACCAAATGGCGGCCCGCGGATGAATTTTGACCGCCCCGCAAATAAGGAGAAAAGTAGCAATTTAATACGTAAACATGAATTATATTAAAAACAAATAATTCATATCCCGACTCACCAACGAACACCTTAAAATAATGATGAAGATAGCGACCACAAACCATAACCCCAACTTAAAGCAGCTAGTTGAGAGCAAGATCTGCCATTTATCACATTAATAATATTAATTGTTTCACTTATTTATTAAATGTAATTCTATTTTCATTAGTTATAGTTATATAATACGTGTATATTATTTTTATTAAGAAATAAAATAGTTTCGGCCAATCGGCATATGATAATAAATATTATGTACTTTGAATTTGTACAGCCCGCGAGAATTTTCCAAATTCTTAATGCGGCCCGCGGAAAGTATTAATTGGTGACCCCTGGTCTATAGTATAGTATAGTTTAGCTATAGTGCTATACCTACATGCTGGCCGTATTCCTAATAATTTTATTACCCATGTACCTATATCGAGTGAAGTGAAAATTTGTATTAAAAACATTATGATATTATAATATATTGATAGTATAGCAGTATATCATAAGCGCAAATTGCGTTTGGGATTCGGGGGGCTAAAACCTTACTTTGATCATATTGAATACGTTTAAAATAAAACGTAGGAAATGTTTGGGGGGGGGGAGAGACGTAGCCCCTAAAGCCCCTCCCCTATTTGCGCCTACGAGTAGTGTACTGTCGGACCTCTTTACCTATCGTTTTAGGTTTATCGGGATCGTCGTCGTATACGACCACGCCAAACGTTATTTTTGGTGCCCATTAGCCTCCAACCGGTGATAGACGTACGACGTATAAAAGTACCTTCCTAGATAATATTATAATGTCTTAGCAATGCGTATATATTCGATATTGTACAAAGTTGTCGTCGAAGTTATGCAATGCGTAGTCTTATAGTCTGCAATAATTGTACTCTATATATTCCATTCCAACGGCGGGTTACCTCCTACTCGAGACCCGGTCACGACGCTGAGTTTCAAAGTCATATTAGGGGTTATATGAGGACATTATTCATGGGGCACACATAGTACGTACGTTGTATAATATTATGTATGTGTATGCGCGTGTTTTACACGGAAATTATTAATTTTGGTTTCTTTTCCCCCGCGATGTGTCTTGTCGTCGATTTCTAGCGCTCATCCCTTCGGATTGGGTCTATGTATGGTAGCGCCGGAGCAGTTGTCCTACTGAAATGAATGCGAATAATAATATGTAACATAGTTTTTATCCCGTTTGTATTAGCTGGTAACTGATTTTCAGTTCACCGCCGTTTTGAGAATCCAAAAAAAATTGTTTTCTTCTCGCCATTTACACACACCACCAGTATTTTATTAGTGACTTGCAGAATCGACGATGGTAAATCGGTCCGAATCGAAAATAGACGTCTTTATATTTTATTGAACTCCTTTATATTATCGTACAACAATTAAAACGTTTATTTTCAAAAATAAGTAAATGTTTATAAATAGTTATTTTACAAACCGATCAAAATCACATTATACTTAACCTTTAAAATTCACATTTTTTTTTGTATATTATACTTCCTAAAATATATTATGCAAATGTCGTCTGGCTTCAATGTTTGGAATATTATTAGCATTTATAAATGCATTTTCTACGAGTTGAGGTCATTATTTTGAACTATTATTCACTTGAAAAATAAAATATCATATTTATAATGAAGTTTTTAAAAACCGTTCAACAAATTAAATACCTATTAAGACAATTTATACAATGGTAAACATATTAAGGTGGTCTTAATTAATACTTTTATTTAAACTAGTAAGTAAATTAATTTTGTTTTTCTTTGTATTTATTAATTTAGTTTTATATGCAATTTCATAATGGATAAAATATGTCATTGAAATGCATTATATAACCAATTAAATTATTATTTATTACAGTTTTTGAAAATCCGTATTAAATTGTATTTCAATTAATATATTT
This sequence comes from Metopolophium dirhodum, assembly GCF_019925205.1. Lineage (NCBI taxonomy): Eukaryota > Metazoa > Arthropoda > Insecta > Hemiptera > Aphididae > Metopolophium > Metopolophium dirhodum. Next base: position 32,371,754 of record NC_083562.1, read on the forward strand.
ACTTTATAGTCTGGTCCATAATCGTATACTAAACTTATATTAATGTATGAAATAAAACAAATATAAAATATTGAAAAATGTCAGTTATATACAGCGCTTTTGATTTTTTCTTCAATATTAAAAACATTAATTTAATATTATTTTTTCTAATAAGCTGGTCTTTGATAAATTATAAATAGACTTTTTCATGTTTTTTAAAGGGTCATAAATCATTGTACATCAACCATCAGAGTAATTAAAAAATAACCAAACCAAGCGAATTTCATTACCATTAGTGATAAGAAAACTATTTCCATAAAATATATTAGATACAATAACTATTTGACACAAAATGAAATATGTTATAATTCATCTGTCATAAAATGATACGTGTGAAAGTTATCGGGAGCTCAATAATCGTATGATAATCTCAGTTTTGTTTAAGATTAAAAGTAACAATATAATCCTGAGAGTTAAGTTTTTAATCATAACTAATCTTAATAAGATAATTTAAATAAAACTACTTAAGTAAAAATTGCGATTACTGTATTGCATGTTGTCGTTATATATTATATATTCAGTATTATCTCTGTGAAGTTTTTGTATTTCAATTAAGATATTCTTTGTTAATGAAGAAAATTATTATGAGAGACTATACAAGTACCTATATATTATAATATTTTAATTCAATTTTTACAAAAATATTTCATAAGCCACTGAGATCTGTTGTAGGTACCTTTTATCTTCTAAGTCCTAGTTGAAAATATGACCGAAATATTATTATAACTTTCTCAGAACGGTTTCGACTAGAATATGGTTATTAATCGTTGTTTTAAAATAAAGCAATTTATTTAGTCCATAAATTTAAACGACCGTAGATGCATAAGAAAGTACAACAGAGTTAAACATTAAGTAAACAGTATAGGTATACGTACGGTTCCACTTAATATACTAAATGTTTAGTACTAATTGGCAGCTTTAAATGTATTCGTAGATTTTTCGTGGAAGAGATAACGGTTATTTTATACATTTATACTTAACACTAACCCTAAGGCCCCCTAGTAAATATTAGTAAAATATAGCAACAATAGCAAAAAAATAAAAAAAAATAATAAATAAATAAAACTCAAGAGCAGAAACGCATGATAAAATTTGAATTATCACGTATTTGTATATTATACGATATTTTATGAATACCTACAATATTCCCGTGCGGGATGTCAGGATAAGATCATATTATTATTATTATTATTATTATTATTATTATTATTAATAGTGTCCTGTGTCAGGGAGAAATGGAAAAATAAATCTTGTCGTTGGCCATATTATATATTGTTATTATTACAAAAACTCACTATATTCGAATTATGATGGAAAACAAAGTTCACAAGCCATTACGAAAATGACGGTTGTATGCACTAGCATAGGGTCGTTTTGTTATAATAGTTCCAGGGAACCTGACCTTAACCGAACTGCAGGCCGTAAAAGATTCTGTGTTATTAGTATGCACAAAGTAAAGATCGAGAAATACCCCTGTCTCTGGATTCCAGGGATGTTGTGTACTGCAACAATGTTCAACATAATCGGAAAATTTTCTACATTGAGTTTGTATGCGCAACCGTACGGAAGAATCGCCTTTGAACTTTTCCGGTCTAGTCGATTGAACCAAACTGTTTTGGGTAGGTAGTATTGCGTCGCAGCAACTGATCCGAATTCGAAATCGGAGCGCACTGTCACGGCGCACTGTGTGGAACTTTCAGACGGGAGTACCTACAGGACGTACCTAAAGATGGAGTCGTGTCACCGCAATTTAATTTGATACCTATAATATATTTGTTAATAAGTTTCTTCATCGGCGACCCACTGACACAGGTAGTTTTTTTCAGGTAGGTAATCCTCGAAAAATGGATTAGAAGCTAAAATGAAATCTTGCAGATATATTTTAACTCCGTCAATTACCGTACACGAACACAACTTTTATTTCACTGTAGAGAGACTATACAGAGCATGTGCATCTAAAAAATTAATGTGTAATCTACATAAAAATATACCTAGGTACTACTGTAATGCATATTATAAACATAACTAATGAGTAGTTATTAAGACACCAATATGCCATGTATAGTCGAGAAACTTTGAAAAATTAATTTAAAAATTATATTTTTTATATTATTTCTTCAATGATATTATAACAGGCCTGTGTAGTTCTATTGTAATGCAAATTATTGGTAGGTACAATTGGTTAAACATGCTTATGCTTATGCAGCTTTGCGAGCAGTGGTTTTAATAAACGAAAAAGTAAAGTATTAAACAAAACAATATAAATTAAAGCAAGGGTCGAGGACGAAAGCGCTCAAACTTCGTAGGCTCATAATTATTGGTTACTTCGTTAGGTCGGTTAGGATTATTTGTACTTAAATGTAGGTACGGAATTCGGACGTGAACATACAGTAAATTTACAATATAACGATTCTTCTACATTAGAAATTTTAGTAGAGTTTTTAAAGTCGAAATATTATTCCCTCGCGAAGTTTAAATCTGATATAATATTACAATACGGTATGTAAAAAATAATAATGGAATTATATTGTATAATGGAAATGGTTTCGAGTTAGAAGGATATAATAATATAATGTCTACCGAAAAATTAACATAAAATAAAATAAACGTTTTTGAACTTAAACAATGTGGATGGGTGTACGAAATTTGAGCGCAAACACTTACACCGTATTAATTGAGTGTTAATAGGGTGGAATGTTATTTGAACATGGGCAATTTGAGTAAACACGTATAATTTGAACTCGAGTGAAATGAAACGCGATAAAATAATTTCCTCCTCTTACATATAATATTATAATTTCTTAGTTTTAAATAAAGTAATTGTTATTGATATATTTAAATAGCAGATAGTTATTATTTATTACGCTGTTAAACATATATATAAAAAGAAAAATCAAATTAATTCATTATATTTATATACATATAAGGGAATATTTGTTATTGATTAATTTTTAAACTTTTATTATGTGTCAATGCGTTCAAAAATGGCTTATTGAACTGCAGTAATATTTACAGTTTAGTACTTACCTACGCTTTACTGTAAACACGCTTATTATTATATTTTAGCCGGTAGAGAACGAATAGAAATATTATCTTTCAGTAATTAAATCAAATGTATTTACTCGATGTATTGGATTATAATATTACGAAGTCTTAATACCTGTTATAATATTAAAATTTAATGTGTTTTTCATTGGCTTGTAGAAATAATAGTTTGAACTGAAATCCACGAGCTCAGGGGAAACTAAAAAGTGAATAATGTAGTAGTAAACTGAGGGATAAAATGTGTCTTGAATAATTCAATTGCTGGTATTAATGAGTGGACGTCACCACGTGAGAAGGACACCAGATGACGCTTCCGAGAAGAAAGGTGAATATTAAAGATTACCTATAAACTATAGTGCCATAGTAGAATACCAGTTACCACGCGTATAGTTTGGTACCATGTCAAGTATGTAAGAACAAAACGTACATAATACGTGACATGTTTAGCTGTAGGGTAACCGAAAATCAATAAAAAATTATGTAATTTAATAATTTGATGATTTGAACACGTCAACTCGAGTTATAAGCATTTTGTTGTATTGTACTATTTAAAATGGACGGGAACTGGATGGAATTTTGTTTTTAAATTTATTATTTATATAATTTACGATGTTAACCAAAAGTATACAAATATTATGTACCTTACATACAATCATCCAATATGACATTTTTAATTTACTATAATTGATCAAAAAGTTTAAATTTAATAGTTAATAAAGGTTAGGTTTGACTTTTAGCGGGACATATTTACGGGGTATAGATTCCTAATGTTATACTCGTCAAGGGGAACACAAACAAATTTCTTTTAATTTTACTGGTTTATTAGATCAAAATATTATATTGTACCTAATACTATTTTCTAAATTTGTCAAACATGTATCTTACAGTTATATTATATTATTGTACCACGGTAGATTTAAAAAAATGAAAACAACCGAGGTTATGTTTATACCTCGAAGAATACGTGTAACGCACACGCAATGTGTTTGAAGTTATAAATTAGATTGTTGTTCAAAAATAAAACTTTGATCTGCGCGTACTGGATTGGAAAAATAACGTAGCCTCGACGACGTCAGACCATATATATATATATACAGAACCAAACGAAACTAATTGAAACGAACCGAAAAACGCTTTTAAGGCACTACAAAGAAACTAGCATTAGAAACTTTTTGTTAAAACGTCCGACAATATAACGTATTTTGCCGTATCGCATTTTGTACATGTGTATATAATAATTAGCCAGACGGAAAGACCGCTTCCGGTGTTAATCGTACCGAGAACATTTAATTAAGAATTTTTTACCCCCCGACCGTGGCGTTTATGTCTATATACTTTTTTTTGTTCTCTCCTATTCTCTGCGTATAAAAGAAGTGGTAACAGCGGTTGATTAATAATGCATTATTAATCAACCGCATGCATATTGTATAATAATATACTTATACAGGATGATAATTTAACACGTGCACCATTATTTGTTTAATCTCGTCAAATTATGTTGTTTTTTTATTTTTTAGAATTCAAACTATTAAATTATATTAATATAATGATATTATAATACTATAGGTAATCTACATTGGAAAATATTCAATTGTTTTCCTTAATTTTAAGTTTTAACAATCATAATAATTATTGTTTTTAATAAGCTACATTTCATATTCCTAACTCATAACTCATATTTTTTAAAATAATAAAATTAAAGTTTTGACGAGCCAAACCATTTTTTGGAGCATCACTTTTTTCATCTTTAAAACCTTTGAAACTAATTTATTTTAATTCTTTTGTAATTTGTTCAATATTCGAAGTTTATGAATGACAATGACGGTGAGAAAAAAAATCCGTCTCTTATATGAAAGCTTGAATCAAATCAAAAAAAAACAAAAGTATTTCAAAATGGAGATGTATTTCCAAAAAGCAGTGGTCATGTTATAATATTATTATATACTAGTATTGACTTAACATTGTACAGTGGAACCTCGGTATATCGAACTCCTGTAACTCGTAGTTTCTGTATATTGAATATTTTGATAAGTCCCGATTATTAATTTACATATTTTAAATTACCCCTTGAAGTTTCGATATGTCGAATTTTTATTTGGTCCCTTAAGACCTCGAGATACCGAGGTTCTATTGTATAAAAACCGACCGTGATAATAATATTATGGTTTACGAATTTTGTGCTGTAAAAATATCAGCCTGTACACGTGAACAAATATACATAACTTGACAGCGTTTGGAGTGGCTTAAAATAAATAGAACGATATAGAGGTACATCAATACCTATCATTCTACCGGTGTCCGCCACTCTATTAATAATCCACGGACCAGCCACCTGAAGCACTTTGCCGGCCAAACCGTTTCGAGCTTCGGTCTAAGTCCGGTCTGGAGAAGGCTCTATCAGGTATTACTATCTAATATAGTAGGTATATAATACCCTTTCCGAGATCGGTAAATTCAGGTTTGCGACGGCGGTGGGTGAGAGGACGGGGGTCGTGATGCTTTTAATTTTTCCGGAGGTCGGCAGGAAGTGATTTCGTATATTGCAGTTTTAAGTAGGTACACGTCGGTCTCGTTTCCGATACGTTTCCACGTTTCCGGTCGTGGGGCACATAATATAGTTAAAATAATCTCCACGTCGTTTTCTATATATAAACGTTCATAACTAAAATTATTTCACAATAATATTGTAATATGCATATTATTATTAAACGCGTTTACCTATACTTACTATGAACGGAAAACGGGGTTACGAAATGGTAAAAGTACTAAATTCGATTGCACCGGGTATTAAATTATTAGATTACTATGTTATAATTATATAGGTAGGTCATAGGTAAATCAAGAGAAACGGTATCTGCACATTAAAGTTGCCGGTGTTGCCTGACTGATTTTAAGTGACAAAAAAAGTCTTATGAAAAATAGGAACAAACAAAAATTAGAATTATTTTACTTATAACTTTTTAACTTGACTTTTAAAAAAATCCTACAATATTAAAGTAATTATTTTATTATTAAAAAAAAACCCCACTATCAATTATTAAAAAATAGTAATAATAACAAAATAATTTCTCATTGATTCTCAACAAACTAAGTTAGAATTTAGATTTTATTAGGTAGGTACTTTGATTTCCCAACAGTTATAGTATATAATATTAATATTACCTATTACACCATCCGTTTTAATTTTCGAAATCAATATTATTACACTTTTGTTTTGGGCTTAAATTTTCAGTTAACTTATCCGCTGCAGTGTCGCTTTTTATCAAACCGATAATTATTTTGTGTTTTCAAACGAGAAAATCATATAAAATACTCTGCAAGACGCTCATTGTGCGTACCCATTGTACACCCGTCTCGAATAATGCGTCGTCGACCCTCTCCCTCCCCAAGGGTTGGAAATCGCTTCTGTGTGTGTGACGTGTGTAATACTCTTCTGCAGGTACAATAACATGCATTATTGCCGTTGTGTGTTGTTCGACGGGATTTCAGTTCGATACGAAATTGTGTATGTGACGTACGTGCACATTATTTTAAAGCGGCGACTGCAGGATGGCGATGAAACGACGACGAGGACGAAAATAACACTGCGAAGTGAATAATAATAATAATAATAATAATAATAATAATAATAATGATGTTGTAATGGGAAATAATTCCGACGGAATCGCTGGAATAATTATATTGCTGTGTTATAGTCGCGAGAGTGTTCGTCGCGGAACAACGGGCGTGGAAACTAATATATTATACGACGCGCGCGACGCAGCAATTCGAAATAATATTGCGTTGTTTACTGATTTTTATTTATGTATTCATTTTTTTTTCACCAGCTCAAGACTTCTCTAGAGTAAAAAAATAAACAAGATTAATCTAGGAAACCGTTCCATGAGCTTTTGTTTTTGCGATTTTGTACTTTTATAATAGCAATATGGTCAAAACGTTCTGGGCCGTTTTCGCTTATGCCCGAGAGATACAAACACGAGATACTTGGCTTTTCATCAGTACACCAAAAAAAAAAAAAATAATAATAAGAAAACCCAATATATCACTTTTAACGCGAAGAGTGAATGTAAGGTGAAATATTTCAAACATCAAACACTTTATACACCTATGTGAATAGAACATATACTTTATTATTTTCCTGTTTAGTCCTTCGTGATTTTTATGAAAAAAAATCATATTATTGTAACGATAGTCCATTATATTCTTACCAATAATTGTTTTTTTCGCATACAATAATTAATCTTACAATATGAACTACTTATGACAAGCCTTATTTTAAACGTTCAATCCTTAACTATAAAAATAAAAATTCAACATTATATGATTTTTTAAGTACAAAATAATTTGTAAATATTCTTGAGTTTGATGAATTTTGTCAATATTTCACTTTAACTTTCAATAATAAGCTCAAAAATATTAAAGCTATTTTTTAAATTAGACTGACTATAGAAAAAGTATTAAGTATCTACAGTTGGACCTAAAAAAAAATTAATTTTTTTAAAAACTAGTGTTGCGTAAAAATTCTAATTTTTTTTTTCAATTTTTACCAAAGTTTTTGATGTACCTATGTTGGGAATTTTCAATTTTGACCTTTCAAAAGTATCTACCAACTAGATCTAATTTTCTATTACAAACTACACTCAAAGTTGAAAATTGTAGAATGTTTTCAACTACTTTTCGTTAATATACTACATTCACAAAAAAAAAAAAAACATTATTGTAAAATCAATACGTTCATTGTTCTACTCGAGTCTAAAAATTTGTAATTAAATGGTTATCATAAAATATATAAATCATTTTTTTATTATTTAAAATCGAAAACTTAGAAATGTTTTTATTTTCTGTCTTATATAATGTAATTTACTATAAAAATCAAACATTGATAAGTCATATTGAGAAGAAAAACAACAACGCAGTTCGTTAGTTTACGTGATTTAGTCTTTTACCCTTAATTCAGTAATTCTCTACTGTGTCTAGTATCAGGGAAAAACTGACTTAACATGTATATTTTGTACATGTATATCCTTACACGAAATAATAATGTACGTTTTACATATATATATATTTATGTTTTTGTCGCTATTATAGATGGAACTGCGTAGTGCCTATAATTTATTTGTAGGTTTAGTCGTAAAATATAATATTGTTGCGCAGAGTGTAACCAAATTTTATTACCGATGGCTCTACCGGGCGACAGCGCGTGATGACTGATGAGCTATCTGAACGTATGATATATGTATATATTATATGTGGGTGATACGCATTAGAGCTAAAAACCAAAATTTATTTTGTAAAATATTTTTTTACGACTGTTATATACATATAACTTACAGGTATACACCGTATTATTTGTTTACGTGCCTAATGCCTATATATAATATTACATGTTCGACGAAATATAAATCGCCACCGCGTTAAACAATGGCGAGCTATATATTTTCTGGTTTACGTATCAGCTGTATTATTTGTCGTGTATCTACGTATATCGATCGACTTTCGTATAGTCCCGTTTCTACCATACTCCTCTCACGTCGGTTTAGACGGTTATGAGTAATTTTTCGTAGTAGATTATTTTGTTAAGAAAAATGTAGTACAGACAAAATGTCGGAACTAGAGTGCCTCGCCCCCTGCAGACCATATTATAACTTCTGTAAAATCAATATATTATATAAAATATCTCAATACAATGGCTTTTTATATAATATCAATAACTAAATAACGACAAATTAAATAAAACCTCGTAGTACAGAAAACGCAAAGCCATCGGCACTATTAGGTATTATTATTCGGTTTAGTGTTTTTGAGCAAAAGTGGCATAACCTGTGACCTATGGGTTAGGTTGGTTTGATATAGTCGATTTTCAACAAAAGTTTTTCTTCTTATTTTCCTCAGTTTAGGCAGTATTTTTTTGTGAAGATCCCACCCGCCCTCCAGAATTCTACCTTGGATCTGACACTGCGCAAAAATGGTGTAATAATTGGCGATGGTGTTTTTTGATCATATATAACTTAAGACTTATACTATGGTACCTAATCGTCCGCTTATGCATCGTGTGCGTATCACAATAATATTGGTTTACGGTAATCTGTTATTGATTTGGTCATAAATCGAACAAACCAGACATCGGTATTTTGTATACGGACAAGGGGACACATTATTATTATTATTGAAGCACATAACAGTCAGGAATTAGGGTTTACCTAAACTTCTCAGATATTTTGAAATAATGATATTAATGCTATTTGATTACCTATTGGGAGGTATAATATGTATCCAATTATTAGGGTTTGATTGGTTTTCGGGAATTTGGTTTATGTTATAACAGTAAATAGTCGATTTCAATAATGTCTTCTTACCTACTAAGTACTAATGCTCATTCTAAGGTTTCGATTTGTATCATCAAGCTTATCTGTTCATTACAAAATTAATACTGCAATTTGTTCAACTCCAGAAGCGAGTACCGCGGAGTGTCTAAATATAATATAATCGATTGTGTAAATTCGAACCGACACTTTGGTATCACAGTAATAATTATAATATTATAGTATTAGTATTATCAATGTAGCTAATTTTTGCCTTAAACATGATTCACAGATGTGACCTTTAAGTATTCCGGTATAGGTAAGTACTAGATACATAATATCTATTATAATACATAATTTTAATTTTATTTTTATTTTATTCTATATTAACGACTAAATATGGTATGCGTACAAATCATAAAAAAATACGTGCGTGTCCTATATTTATAAATTTTCATCGTAAATAGATAGGTAAATAAAACGAAACAATTAATATTAACAGACGAATAAGATAAGTCGTAAAGCAAGCATTCTGTTTGAACATGGAATACTGAAATATAGAAATATATTTTAAAATAATGGTATTTGTTTTGCATTTGTAAACAAGTTAACCCATCGTAAAACAATACACTATTTTGTCATAATTAACACATGTATGCGTAAGTATACAAGTTAAAAGCATAATAGGTATTGGACACATTTCTATTATACAAAAGTAATATGATTGTAAAAACTTGGATTCATTAATAATTATGGAGCTTGTTAACATACTGAAATATGTTTGTATAAATAATTAAGGTTCGTGTTATTAAATATTTAAAATAATACACTTTTCACTAATAATTAGGTGAACAAAATTCCTAAACTTCTGTACGAAAAATTTAAAATATTAAACATTATATTAGTTTTAAAACCAGTAAAAAAACTTTAAAATATTTTTAATTTATTTGTTTATTTTAGTGTTACCACAGTTTTTATTTGTATAATATAAAAAAATATTCACAATAGAGTAATGTTTTTAAATATCGTGTCAGTCGTGTTGGTATAGCGTTTATATCTACATATTATTATTATATACATCACACGCTTTAGGTTGATTAATACCTACCTATCTAATATATTATATGTTAATGATATCACAATCGTAAGATATAAAAACGATTTACCTAACTAAAGTAGACGAATTATATAATACTATTATATATTATGTTGTACGATCGATGTATACTATAAAATTAGCGACTTAATTTAATCTTGGTATGCAGCTGCAGTGCTTAACCCAAAGCCAGCAAACACGCTGCTGGCTGTTATCATTCCTTAAACTTTTAAGCTTAACAGATACTGTTCACATTCCATTACACTAAATGCGAATATATATTTATGAACGTGCAGTTATTAAAAAAAAAACCGAAAAAAAACCATGGCGGTGTAGAATTTGTATAAATATAGATCGCCTCATACAAAATGTATCACCAGAGCCTCTATTGGTACCTATATGCACAAGTAGTTTTATCCATCGTCATTTTTGAACAACGGGAAATGTAATCAACTGTATACACAAAAATAAAGTCCTTTTATGTCCAAACGGGCGGCGGTGGCTTTTGCGATGTACGGCGTATTGAGCGTAACATTGGCTGACCAGTCATCATGAACGAAATATAGGTGTAAAAAGGTACACTTATAATAATCACGTAGATAAAATTATCCTTTACGGTTGCCTTTTTCGTCGTGAACAATTCTTGGAAACGACATTACCTGCATAAGCTGGACCCTATGACGTAGTAGTGTATACGCTATCTACATAATAACGAGGGTGTTTTGTAATATGATACGTCTGTTACAATGTCTGACTTTGTCGGAATATCCTGTAGCAATTACAAGCGTATTACTATGTATAATATAATTAAGTAGATCATCATAATAATATAGTAAATAATTGTATTTGCCGTAAGTACCGATCGCGTGGCTAAATCACGGTCCGTGGAAGGTATACTTATACGATATTATGACGTCTGGTATAAACATAAAAAATATCCAAAGGGATGACGCGCTACCCTTTGCCACGCGTCGGCTAACCCGTTATTATACCGGCCGATAATTTTGGTAGAAATTGTGTTTTTCAGCTTCGGGGGCGGTTGGTTTGAGATAAACGTCGTGCGCATCGCGCGTGTGCGGTTAAATCGCTGCTCGGTGGCGGCACGTGAGCAGGTGGAGGGGGGTGAAGTGGAAAACGGGCGAGGGAGATGAAAAATCTGACCGATTTATCAGCCGACTATATGAGCGGTCAAATCGACCGTGCAGATATGGAGCGTGGCAATGGGAGGCCGGAAGTCCGAAAGTCGTTGTTTCGCCGTTTATATCGCATTATATACGGCCGCTGTCGGGGTGAATCGAATGATATAATGACAGTTTTCTATATACTACATATATTGGCGTTTATTCGTGTATACCGTGCGTGGGTGTGTGGGTGGGTGTGCGCCCGTTTATAAACGTACTTCACGCCGCCCGACCCCTCGTCCTTCCCGGCGACGACTGCAGCTACGTTGTCGACCAAACGTGTCCTGGGTTTTAAAAAAACCAATCCACACCGATATTATAATAATATAATATTATTATTATACGGACGCGTATCAAACGTGTAATAGCGGAATACAACTGTGTAGAGTTACGCCAGCGAAGTTCAGAACAAATTAATATACCCATCTCGACATATTTGATAATATTATAATATAATTTATATTGGAGACTTAGCCCACTCGCGTCGCCGAGATCCATGTCGGTTTCGTACGCACACACGCGTTTTATATCGTTCCCAGAAGTCGTTTTAAGGTTATTTCAGAGTCGATAAACAATCCTGAAAGTATAAAGTACCGTATACATATATTATATACGTGTAAGTCTATACACCCACTCAAATAAACAATATGCATATTTAATGCCATTGTTTATGATTTTTTTCCCCATACATTGCGTTTGTACCGAACTGAAATCCTTCGAATTTTTTTTTCCCCGAGCGTATTTTTCCCGAAGCCTTGATTTTCCGAATCTCATTGATCAGCAAGTCTATGTTATAAATTCTTAATAAAATCACGAGATGCAATGCAGATATCCTACATTTTTTAAGACTTCAGAGTTCAAACAAACAACGATTTTTCTATTTTTTTTGTCGTCCATGTTACTTTTACCTAAAAAAAATTGTTTTCAATTCAATAAAGGTCGATTTAGTGCAATCCGTTGGTGCGATTGTTCAAAAAGAAAAAAACTATTCATGTTAAAATGAAAACAATATATTATTTACATTAAAGTATAGTCCATAGGTACAACTCGATTTAGGAGCACAATAACTAACAATTTCGTCGAATTTGACCGAACGCGCTGAAGGTGTATAATATGTATACTGTCAACCTGAGAATGTTATAGCTGCAAATGTACGCACCGATTTTTGTGTGTCCTTCTACTAATAAATTCTATGTAGGTGTATTCTTTGATAATAATTTATCATCAGGTGGTGATGTAAAATTTAGCATACCATAAATACGTTCAAATATAAAATGTAGACTTCCTATAGGTATACTAAGTTATGAATTTCCGTTTGAATATAATATCTATAGGTACCTAGTATGGCGGAAGTCAACAATTTGATTCATGGAAACCTACTGTATAATTATGTAAATGCTCTACAGGCAGATTTATTTCTAGGGATCAACATTTTTGAAAATAATCTGGGTATTTTTTAAACAATTTTTTTTTCTAGTTTGGGTATTTTTATGTTGAAAAGTGAAAACGATAGTGCAAATGTACAATCAGAACTATACAATGCTTGGCTTTAATCTTGAAGCTAAAGAAATTTAAAGTTATTCCATGTTCGAGTTGATCCAAAATCAAAAAAAAAAAAAAAAGTAAAAGCTATTATCCTTTAAAAAAAGGTTTTTATTATATATATTTTTAAACTGCGATTTTTTATAATTAGATCATTTCAACGTTATTTCTAAATAAATAAAATTTTTTTATATTCCAAAATCTTTGCATTTATTAATTCATTAATTTACTATTTTAAAATCCTCTTACTTTCTCACCCTCCAACTAAGCGGATATATAGTTACAATATCCGGACAAAATAAGAATACAATTCTGTGGTTTGGTCCCCTTACATAAAATATTAAATTCACTGCTTAGAGAATGTTCAAAATCGTTTCATACGTTTTTTAGCTTTCAAACGTAATATTATCCATGAGCCGCATTCTCCTTGCCAGCCATTACTAAATTTGTTTCACATTGATTGTTTATCAAATAAAAGAAAAAAAAGATTTAAAATTGTTATTTTAACTTGTAAACGGATACATTGATTGTACAGAACTATTAAACTTCCTCAATTTTAACTTTCTGTAAAACTAGGTGTCTAGGTCTACTAATATTTTTTATATAGGTTCTCAAAGAACAAATTATTCTTTATCTTCACCTTTCAACAGAATTATGTCATTAGCAAACGATACCAAGATTGATTTATTTAATTTTACTTCCTTGGAATCTTTTAATAATAAAATTATGTTAATAGATTTGTATGCTTTTAATGGATTTGTATTGTTATTAATATTACTGATTACTGTGATTATTATTATTATTGTTTATCATTTGCACTATTAATATTATTGTCAATATTGTATTAGTATATACATATTGTACTTGGATCTTACGATCCGTTAGAATTTAAATAAATAAATAGATAAATAAATAGCATTATTTGTTTTTTTTTTTTTTTTTTTTTATTTATTTGAAGAAATCTACAATCTATACATGCTTTTTGTATAATAAGTAGGTTTGATATATGAAAGGTAAAATATGGTATGAGTAGTTAGATTAGGGAAGATACCCAGTGGTAACACCCTGAGAAGCATTATTTGTTACAATACAATTATCGAATTAAATCTCCACCGCGCTGTCTCGATAGTTTTTCGACGACAAGCACGACGGTATACACCAGACTGGTTAATTATTGTTGTTATTATTATTTACGTAATTAAATAAAAATACATCGTAAATTTTCGAGTGTGTTTTCAGATATTAAAGCTGTTCATCCAATCTTCGAATCTCCGTGCGCCGCAACGGTAATATTAAAAGAAGAAGAAAAACATTTCAGTAAACGAGGCAATTAAATCGAATAAAAACACGTCCCTATTAAAAAAAAAAAAATAATTCAATTTTTACTCGTTGTGCGTATAATAATGATTATAATATAGTGTCGTCAGATTATTTAAACTGGTTAAGTGGTTTTTCGTTTCATCTAAATGATTGTTTCTGCATTACCCACGACCTTGAGTTATTTGTGTTAGGTTTTTGAATCGACGATACTTTTGTGGTAATCAACAATAATACGATAAAGTCGATTTGTCTCCTCTATGTAATTAACGTGTGCATGCGAATTTCATAATATTATGATAATATTATAATTATGTATTATATTATTGGAAGTGGTCTGCGCCTACTCGCAGCCGGTTGAAATCGCATGTTTATATTGTAAAAAACTCACAATAATGTTCTATTTGAAAAAAAAAAATATATTTATTTTTAGAAGGCGATTAAAAGTTATGCGTTGGATTATATTAAAAAGGTAGAATGCAAAGGAGCGGAAATGGTAAACGAAACAGCAGGGCAGACGGTGCAGGTTATAGTGACGAGGGATAGACACACTATATGAAGTTTTCTTCTTTCGTATAATAATATGTACACTATATACATATATATTGCAGGCGACCATAAACCATTATAGCAGTACAACAGATCTGGCGCCATGTTCCACGCTGACGATACATTTCGCGTAAACCCATTTACACGGATACAACAATAATGGTCGTTATTGTTTGTAAGCGGCATCAAGAAATTATTACGCGGCGATATAATAAGAAATAATATAATAACTACATATTATTATTGTATACGCCGATACACGTACAGGATAATTTAAAGGCGCAGCTCTCAAATAAAGATAATATAATATATTGTATTATGTACCAAAAATGCTGAATAATTAATAACGACGGTTAATGTTTTAATATATTAGAAAACATTTTTTAACCCGGGGATGCAATAATGTACGATTAATTACAATATTATTATACCGATGCAAATTAATTTATGTGTGAAAGAGTTTGAGTTTGAAAATAAATTTAAAAATATTGGAGCTGTAGTTGCAGGGTTCCGACCACGAATTTTGCAGGAATCTCTGGGGGATATTATTTTTCTCGCAGAAGGCATTGAGTTGGAAATTCCGAAATCGCGGCATAATATTGGTGGTGGTGGTGGTGGTGGTTTGTTGTTTGAAGTTGATATTATAGTTCAACGGGAGTGTCAACTTTATGGACGTCGAAATGGCTTGTAATTTCACTATGTGTTTTTATGATTATAGGTATATTATTATAGCTATATTATAATATATACGATTGTATAATATATGCTTTTGATTTGACATACTAATATTATGATCGATTACTGTAGATATAATGTGTAAGTAAATCGTGTTTGACTTTTTAACTTGGAAAAAATATTAAGTGATTAAATTGTAATTAAATTTTTCCGTTATAATTTAAAATATGATTACAATATTTATAAGTGACAACGATAAGGGTTTTTATAGAGTAAACAGAATACAGAAATTAAAATAAAATTGAAATGATATTATAATATTTTTGTACACTAAAATGAGTAAACGGTTTTATTTTTAAAAAATAATTTTATGGAATATACCTATTACTTACATTAAATATAGGTGCACGGTAATATTAGACTGTCAATAAAAAATATTAATTTATTAAACCATTAAAAATATATGAGTCCTTATAGCCAATAAAAACAGTTGAGTTCAAATGTTTGAAAAATACAATGAGAAACAAAATTAGTTATTATTATATAAAATTGTAATGCTTTACGCGTCGTAATATAGGACGCCTGTTGTGTTTCACTTTACAAGCATATTATAATACCTATGCCTATCTCAAATAATTGATTAAAATAATACGTACTTAGATTTGTGACATAGTATCATTGGTTTGTCATGCTCTATAAGCTTTTTTTAAATAAGTTTATAAGTATATTTTAACTATTTATTTATTTATTATAAATTAATTAAACGAAAAGGTAAGTAAGTAAGTATACAACAGAAAATAATTGAAAAAACAAAAATAAATATTATATAACAACGCTAGCGGATGCACAAACGATGCCGACACCGGACGTTGAACATAATATAATATAGGTACCAGGTACCTACTGTATACTTATGTCAGGTCTACGACTATACAACATTTAACTTAGTAAAATAAATAAATAGCATTTACTGCACGTGGTTAATACTACATACACACACACACACACACACACACACACACACACACACACACACACACACACATATAATATATATTATATAGGTATTATGATATATTATATTATATTATATGGTTAGCCTAACGGCGTTATTGGTTAAGTAGCGCGTTTCAATTATGAGGATGTTATGCGAGGCGGAAGTTTAATTCGCGGGAAATGGCCCGGAGCTAAATCCGGACCAAGCTCGACCGGATATGAAAGAAAATCGCGCGCACGCCGTATACTACAGGAAAAACCACCATATCATCAGCAATGAGCCCGCACGACGTTGTTATCATGTCGAAGTTGTATAATCTGCACCGATAACTTGATAGTATTTTATAATATTGTATATATTTTACACGGCGATCTGTTTAAGCTCCCAGCTGCTGCAGGTTATTTGTCTCGGTAGATTTTCACGTATTTTCCCGACTGTCGCAGCAGTGGTTTTTCGTGTTACTAATTTTTTATATGTACTATGACTTCAAACTTAGACGCGTACAGTTTGTGTGCAGTCCGTCTAGTCACGGGTCACCATTATGTCGGACGTTTCGTATATAATTTTATAATATTATATTTACCAGATATTCAAATTGACACTTCTCTTATCGTGTGTATTGCCGTGTGCCAATAGTAAAAATAAATAATTTATTCGACCGGGTGGTGATAAGATTTCCAGTTTAGACTCTAATAATATTGCTAAAAATTCATCAAAATTACGGTCACAACAATATTTGCCCACGTTTTTCTCCATAGGCTAAATGCATTTTCGTATGCAATATTTTCAAATATAGTATGTTTCACGGCTTGATCGCACACGCGCATTATATTTATTATGGTTATTCTTTTGATATCTATTCGTTTTTTGTGCGGACCAACAGCCGCCTTAATGCACTACACAAGATTTATTATGAAAGACAATAGACCATAATATAATTATAGCGTAGTAATAATACTGTGAAGCTATAACAGTATTATTTTATAGTACCAGAAAACATATTGTTATACGTAGCAGTGATGGCGGTGTGTTTCATGGTATAGATCGTTGACAACAAAATATCGATTTGTGTAGTGAAATCGCCTACGCGTTGAGCGGAAAACTATAAAAATATTGTCATATCGTTTGTCGTTTTAATATTATTCACCAATCGACAAGTGCGACAACCACGAAGACTTGTTTTTATCTCACAGTCGAACCTGGCGCTTAGTTTAAAATAGTACTTAATATGAAATGTTCAAATAGGTACGCCTACGAACGTGTCGATTACCCTTAACCGTTTCCACATTATTATATTGATTTTCCTTTTCCAGAGTCGGTGTGTACATTCGCTGTGATTGATCGTGCGCCGAGCGGTGTATACCGATATATACGCCCAATTTCATTATACGTACGTAGTTTTTAGGTTCGATCAAAAAAGTCGTTCAATAGGCCTCATATTATTTGGGGCAGACCACGTAAAACATATCAAATGACGAAATGTACAAATTTAGTTGAAACATTGCACGTGATACGAATGAAACATTGCGGGATAGGTGTCGTGTCGCTAGGTCTCGTGAATTATTTATTGCCAATTTACGTTTTTCTAAAACTTTGTTCACCAAATATTTTTAGTTTAGCATAAATAAGCTGTAAGAATTTTGAAACTCATATTTGTATTCGTCAACGTTTATTTATCAAACGTTCAGAAAACGATAAAAGTGTATAAATCGTAATGTATAGGAGACGCGACGTCAATAATTAATTGTATTTAATCGTAGGTACGAATATCGAAATTATTTTTTGTAAACACTATGGCTGATATGATATCGAACTTATCGGACGGTGTTCTTTGTATTTCACGATGAATTTAACGTTTTGATATTTATAGGATTATCACGAAGTGGGTTTATCTTAGACACGTTTAGGAATGAGTGCTATGGAATAAGGATTGCTATTATTTAACTGCTGATTTACGCCGTGTACTGCACATTAACCAGGATCTGACTGTACCTCCCTACTTTTAAAATATTTTTGAAAAAATAAAAATGCAATAGGCACGCGTTACTAAGTCTAAAATAAAATAAAAACGTCAAATATTTGAATAATTTATTTATGAATATGATAATATTATAATGTGAAAGACTTTTAATGTTTAACGCCAATTTCACATAATTATGTTCAGAAGCATTTCGATGATTATACCTATTATTCAACTATATCCATATTTATATAAGAGCGTTAATACATTTATTATGTTACTTTGATAATTATAATCATATTAATATTAACTAACATTTAAACCTCATCAATGGCTTTATTGTATTAACAACAAAAATTTTATAATTATTTATTATTATAAGCGCGAGTTTATTGAATCCATCGAAATATTTTGAGACGTTAGATTATATTACGTCTTTTTTGCAAGTTTTCTGTAATATACACTTTCCTTATCTGACAATAACTCGCTTATCTTTATTCTCGTTTTATTATTGTTATACTTCCTGTTCGAAGAAGTTTTTTTCATTTTCTTCTCTCAGGTCCCACACCGCACATAAATTTTGGTGGCAAAGTTGGGTCTCTCGCTCGTTCGACTATATGCAGACCAGATAAGTTTTATATTTAAAAGCGTATCCGTTGGTGGTATATAGAAGGGCACACATTTTTTTTTACCACCGCGCTCTTTTTCCCGCATTTTCTTTATAACATTTGGCTATGATCCCAAAAATAAAATACATCACTTTACGTTGTGTTCTTCATATACACACTCTTTAAAACATCACCACCGCCACCACTCCTCCACGACATCGACATGTTCTGCACGGTGTTATCATTATAATGCGTATTATTATTATTATTATTACTATTATTATACCATCGTTGTTATTGCTGTTGTTATAGTGTTTGCAAACGAGATATTACGTGCTTTGAGTCATGATGTATACTGATATATTATTATATATAGTCACAGGACAAAAATGTAGGTAAAAAAAAATTACGATAATTAGTCTTTCGTTGCTTACGACCCACGTTGTTCGAGAATATTTTTGAAAATAGTTCAAAAGTTTTGGTAAACGTGTTATGATTTAGCGAAGGCATTTTATAATTTTATCTCCTATTGACAGATATTGAAAAATGGTTATTTTTGAAGAAATTCAATAGAAATCTTATCCTTATATTATACTCAGAAAATAAGTATAAGATATACCAATTTATAAATATATACATTAAAAATTAATGGTATATAAAAACATTTCATCCTATTTAGACACAGCTTTAGGTCCAAACACAGAAATTATCAACAATATGATCAACTTTGGACCTGTACACCTACGGGGTGTAGACAATCAAATTTAACTTAGTTTTATTTTTTAAACTTGTAACTATGTTTAGCCATCTCATAATTGTTTAAATGTAACCGTCCAGTAAAATTTTAAACTGAAATAATCTTTGTCGTTAATGTTTTAAATAATTAATAAAAAGAAAATATTGAATAAGTAGTTATAATATTAGTTATAAGTACCTATTTAAACTTAAATTGAGTGCAATTATAGTAGACTAACATTTTGTGGAGCACCTATTCCAGTAACCCTGTTTCACTTCACTCTAATTAACTAAACATTATGTACCTACTTATACTAATTAATTACTCGTTTGAAATTATTATTATCGTTATATTTAATATAAAGAAGTACTTTGGAAAAATTTGGTACAACTTAAAAATATGGAATTGCATGAGTAAAACACTGAAAAACAATATACCTACCTAGTAAAAAGAGTATAATTATTTCCAAATTATTGTTTCGCAATGAACTAAAATTAAGGCAAATAAATATTTTCAATTACTTTTTGAGATAATGAGAGCTTACTGTTAAAATAATCAACCAGCATAATTTATATGAGACAGTGTTAAACTTTTTTGTACGTAGGTATATTTTCATAGATTTATATTTAATTAAATATTAATTTTTTTTTCAAAGTTTAAAGTTTTAAATTTTAATTGGCACTTTCTTTGTACTTGTCGTTTTATTATACTAATTGATAAGTCAATAATTATATTTACCGAACTACATAAAGTTATTTAAAATTATAATTAATAGTGTATAATGAAATATGCACTACAATATTGCAGCTGAATTTAAAAACTTCTTTAATAAATTATATATTCTGTGTATTAACATCAGATAATAATGTTTTGCACAAATGAATCTAATAATATCGAATGGGATGCAAACATTACATAATTCATATTTAAGATAATTATTTAATATAAATATAATAATGAAATAATCATAACTCATAAGCTGTTTTATTAAAAATTAACTTAACTTTAAAAGAATTATTTGAAATTTTCCTAAATAATAATTCTACATATTTAAGATTTAATACGATTTTTTAATCCACCCATTTCCGATAATTTTTTTAAATGTTTGTTCGTTTACGGTGATCATGGAATTTGAAAAAATTCAAATCAACCCGATTTACTCCCGAGATAGGTACTTGAATTTTGCAGTTTTAAGATTAAATTATAAAAAAATATATATATATTATATCGTATAAAAAATGTAAATAAAATTCTTAGGTTTGGGAATTAAGTTAATTTAATGTTCAAGAGTAATATCATATTTGGAACCGTCGCATTTATTTTGCTTTATTTAATCTAGTAAACACAATCAATTTTCCTTCATGATCTAAACTTGATCAATATCAAAAATGTTTAATCTGACGATTGATTTACATAATGTGTTTTATATTATATTATAAAGAACATAATTTCGTAATCATCAGCGTTAAGATATATACTTAGTGTTCGTCTTTCTAATTGCGTTACAATTTTGTTTATTTTTATTAGTATCGCGCATATTAAATGTTAATATATTTCTGTAATCAAACACCTGAAATTGTTTGAATCCATGGATCGCATATTGTAGAGTATTATATTATAAATCGTATTTAATTTAAAAGATAATACATTGATACAAGTGTATAGAAAACAAAGGTTAAAATGCATACCTATTATAAAATGTATCATTGATGTATAATCTGTATTCGGTATGTTGAAAAAAAAACAGAGTTATATAATACGCATTATAGTCCTATAGAGTATTGGTATACACTAGATACGCACAGGGCGGGGGGGGGGGAGGTTAGGGAACCATTGTCCCATAAATCCCTTTATTTGTGTCTTTAGTACTACCATTACAATTCATTTAAATATATTATTACCCCCCACGAATTGAAAATTCAAAGGCACGCCCCTTATTATCTGTAACACAATTTCATGTTTTCCTGGTACGCGCCTTTCATATCAATGAAGGCCGAATTTTCAATACAATTTACAAAGTCCATAATACGACAAATGAAAGGACGATGGTAGAAAAAAATTATTTAAATATAAAGTTGCTTACCGTTAAGTATATGGATGGTGACGGCCGCTGATGCTGACGGCGATCCAACCAAGCACGTGTAGTTTCCCGAATGTGTTTTCTGTACATGTTTAATTTTTAGAGTGGACACGATTGTTGTAGAACTAGAATCATTGCTGGTCCTGTGAGGGATATAAAACAAACTCAACATTATACACTTGCGTAGTGAAATGATGGCAATCGAAAAAAGGTACGCACAACGTGTCTGTTGGTACGAAAATATTTCAAACCGTAGGTAGGTATATACAATACGTGAGCATAATATTACTATCGTGGCCCGATGACTTCATTGATATATTGCATATTATAATATAATATGTGTGTGGTAATTTGACGCACACCATAGCTTTCAAAGGCGTTCGTAATATAAATTTGAGATTTTCTGATAATATTATATTTTATTCTCAATAGTGGTATATTGCATGGTATGTAAATTGAAAAATACAAATAGAAATGTATGTTTTATTTTTTAAGCTATCGGCATGGTTTTTATAATTTTAAATTATCATGAAAGAGTGAAATATTCTTAAATCAGGCTATGCTTAGGGAATTCCCGGTCATTATGCCCAATAATTACAAATTACAATAATTTTTGTAGTTAATATATTTATTCTTTAAGGTGTATTTTTTATAGTTATAATACAATTTTAAATTTTTATTGTAGTGTTAATTTATTATGCAAGTAACTCTAAAAACCATATGAACTGCATGCGATACATGCATATTACATATATATATATATAAATTTTAGTAAACACTCAAGGTGTGTTATGTATTCAGATATATTAAAGGTTAAAACAAAAACAAACAAAAGTCAACAGCTTCTTAGTATTCGATATAGAACATAAGAATATAAAGAGGTGGTACCAAGAGGAAGAAATAGTCCATTTAGAAAATTGGATTTGCCGGAAGTGGATGGTTCTCTTGTATTATCTTAGTCGTTTTATTTTTTTTTCATTCACATTACAGAGAGAGAGAGAGAGAGAGAGAAAGCGTATGTATGTATTAAAGAAAAACCGGAAATAACAGTGAGATCTCACACGGGCTTTTTACCGGAAGTCAGCCGTTTGCAGCACAGACTCGCTTGTCGTCAGTATAGTAGGCGTTCAAATAGTATTTGATTAACGCCGTTCCGGCAGTCAACGAATTTGAGCTTTTTTTAAATTCAATAATATAGACTTGCCACTTAATCAAAGGCACCTACTTCTTTACAAATACATAAATTCTTAACATTAATTTTAAAGGAATTATAATATAAATTGACAATACATTTTTAAGGTTTTAATTTGATACACATAATAATATATATATTATAATATATACAATAATTTTAAGTGCTGTCCAAACATCTCACAAATAATAAACACATGTTGAACACCATTCCCAACGTCTGCTTTGCATTATAATAATATAATCTATCCGTTCATTTGTAAACCGTTTATATATTTACAACGTTATAATTATTTGTTCTTACTAAACGATTTTTTTTCTTTTGAAGTAATATTTATTTTGCACTTGTTTCACTTAAACAAACAATTTAAACGCTATACAATAGTTTATTGATTTCATGGCATTATAATTGTTACCTAAATTATTAATATTTATAGAAAGTGAGTTTAAGATTGTATAGTGTGCTAAGTTTTTGTTAAAGTTCCATAATATCCGTTTAACCTTATATAATATAAGTTTGATCACAATTTGAGTGCACCGTTGAAAGTGTTATTTATCATGTAAAAATATCGTAGCCCTTGTATTGAGTCGATTATTGTCTACTTTTATTTTGATAAAATATATTTTATGTCACAATAATTGAAAAAATACAAGAAACAAAGTCAAATACAATTTTATAAAGATTAATGCTGACTATTTTCTAATGTTCCGAATTTTTCTTATACTATGGTGTACAGTTAGTCAAATATTAAAAGTAATATTTTGTAAATATACAATACTTTTAACTTTAAAAATGATGAATATTTTATGTAAATAACAAAAAGATTAATTTGAAAATACAATAAATATATTTATATAAACTTTATAAAGTGGTTGTATTATGCAACTAAAGCAAAAAAGTATGAAAAATATAAATTATTAGTAAATTACTAAAATCTATTATGTCGGTTGTATCGAAAAGTATTTTCAAGAACGTATTTTTTTATCTAGGAATTACTTAAAGTTCTGATGAAAATCAGGAATATTTAATTTTAAATAATTTTCAATTATAACACGAAGGTACACACAACAATGAAAATGTCTTAATTATATTATTGTGTATCAATGTAATCTAAAATAAAATTGTTCAATATATTGTTTAAGATAAGTATAATACATTAAACATAATACCATATTTACTTCTGACTCGACAGGTTGAACTAACGTTATAGACCTTTCTTTTATGTTTCATTTAATTTGATAAACGATAAAAAATGTATATTAAATACACTATAGCTTAAGTAATTTAACGAATTGGATTTTTTTTGTAAATTAAAAAAAGCTCAATATCAAAAACTACCGCGAACAGATTGGAAATAGTGAATAACGAAACGGGTTTACCTCTCGGTGATCCCGGTTGAAATCGTTTGACGTCCTCTGTACCACGAAACTTTGGATCCGTTGTTGCTACCGGCGTGCACAACTTTGCACACGATCTCCAGAGTGCTACCGGTCTTGTAGAAGACGTCATTACTGCCTCTGGTCACATCACCGGTACCGGTTACAGACATGCGTACAGTGGGCACTGTGGACAGACATAACACATAATATACAAATACAGCTGCTAATAAATAGTGGATTGACAGATGTAATATAATCAGTGGCGTGCTCAGTGGGGGGGGAGGTGGTTAGGCGGGTTATACCTGCCGCCCCGTCGACCGACCAGTCCCCTTATTTTGACCTTCGGCAATACCACCACAATTAATTTAAATTTATTATTATTTGTACCATGCCCCCGTCATTTAAAATTCCTGGATGCGCAACTGGTAATATCGCTCTCGGCTGTGTGAGGGATGTGGGGAAATTAGTTGCGAAGACGACAAATGCGATTGTAAAATATAGCCGATATCAGTGGTTTTTTGGTTTTAATTACGTAGCTATGACGTAACCCTTGCACGGACTTCGTCGGGGCGTTAAGCCGCTGCAAGTAACCGGAGTAAACTCTATAGTGGTACTCTGGTTAAACTTGAAAACCGTGTTTGCCGAAACGCTGTAAACGCGTACAGCATATGTTAACGGAAAAGGGTACATACCGGGTGGACGGTATATGCATATGTATATGTACGTATATGTAGAGAATAAGCCTTTATTGGATCTCGGTGGAGGCGGCGGCCGTTTCCAAACGACTGGTTTGGGAATATCCTAGGAGGTCACTCGTTTCCCGCACAAACGAGACCCTGGGGGAAACGAAAGGACCGAATTTAATACGCGCCTCTGGAATTATGTGTATATATAATATATACATACATATATAATATATATATGGATATATATATATATCCATATATATTCTGTTTCAATTGGCGGCACCATAACCTTTAGTCATAACCTTGAAACATGCAACTATCGTTGTAACCATACCAAACATATAAAGAAATAATTTTTAATTTAAAAAAAAAAAAGACAAAACTAATCGTACTTCTCTATGAGGTTAAGAGCTCGGTAAACAAAGTACAGTAGGTACAGCTATATAGGTGCATTATAATATTTTATGGAATATAGCACTATCGTGTTGTTGTTTGTTTTTTAATTCTCAATTTTTTTACGAACGGATTAAATATTTATGACCAAAACGTAATATTATCATGTTTAAACAAATATTTCTGGTTTTAGAACATTTTTTTCCTAAACTCGAAATATAAAATGATATGTATATTATTTTAAAATGTATAATCGTGTACTTTTTCACAATCGTTTTACACGCATCCGAGTAAATATGTGAACAGTAAAATAAATGTCGATTGATAATTTGATGATTTTTATAAAGTAGACAAGGTTGCTTGGATATTTTATATTAACGAGTTAATAGGTATTTTTAGATTGTATGTACTCAACATTTTGCTATTTTATTTGAATGATTGTTAAATAAGTTACTTATACTGTGGTGTGGTGTGGCGCGGTCCGTACACTCAACAGCGGAAACGTTCTGAGTGTACGTATAGGCCGGTGTTGCTAGCTCCTGGATGGGTGACCACCCGGGATTTTTAGCAACAAATCCTTGCCACACATACAATACGTGTTCCAATCACAACCGTTCCTCCTACCTACAGACGAATACAGCTAATGGCCATTAGCGATTGAAAGCTTATCAATCATCAGGCCGGCAGGGGTTGGATCTGTAATGGAGAACTGGTAAAATAACATATAAATGATAGCCAATAGTTGCTGGGCTCAAATCAATAATAAAAAAAAAAGTTACTTATACTATGGCTAGATAGAATATGTTTAATTAAAAAAATAATTCTATTTACAAGGCACGAGATTAGAAAATAAATCTATTTAAGGAAGTTAAAATATTTTATTGGCATATGAGGATTTAAAAAAGTTTAATCCATTATACCTTATTTAAAGGAAAAAAATATGAAATATACATTTTGGGATACATGTAAGTCGAGGGCATTAAAGGATCAAATATTATCACGTTGAAATATTTTCTCTGACCTATTTGACTTACCTACAAGATTTTAATTTTTAAAAAGACAATTTAATTTTTCATAGTTTATACTGAGTTTTATGAATAATTCGTATTATGTTAAGTAACCAACAGTATATTATAAATATATCTGAAGTTTCAAGATTTAACGAAAGGTAAAAATAATAATAATTCTCTTCATCAGATAAATTCAGCATCCACACCTCTCACATTAAAATTTAAACGGTAGCAGCTCGCGAACCACTCGCTTAATAATACAATTTGATATTCAAAAAGTTTTATATTTTAAGTTATATAGGTATAATGGAAATTTTTTACCAATAAATAAAATAATTCATTTTTAACAAAACAGATATTTTTTTATGACAATATTTTCTTCTTTCATTTTTATTATAATTTTTAAAGGAAAATCAAATATCATAATATAATTTATAAATAATTTTATGTTGGACATATAATCATATTCTGCATTTAATATAATATAAAGCACTTGACTTTTTTTTGTGCATCACTTTATAATAATTATGAATGTAAACAGGAAATTAAAGATTGTTAAAGTATTAACCATACGTTGTTGTTTTTAATTATGAAAACCTTAGGAATATTAACATCATATAATATTATGCGTTTTTAATTGATATTACTTGTATGTGTGAAAAATGGTTTTAATTTGATTTTTTTTTAAATAGTGTTTATAATTAAGTTTATAAAGTTTATATTATTCTTTAAATAAACGACACTAAAACACAGTACTATATTTGATAGACTTAAATGAGAATTAAATCATGAAGTTTGGTATAATAATGCAATTTAGTCAATCAGAGAGTAAAGGCTAAAGTATATATAAGGAGCGGTGCAATATGAATAATTCATCATTGAACATTTCGAACAAAATTATATAAGTTAAATAATACTTGATAAGAAACATTTCGTGCAATTTATTTACAGTAAGTTGATTTCTTTCTTTTATCAACAAATATATTATTACAGAAGAATTTATTTATTTATAAGCGTAAATTATAGACCTATCTAAATTTTTGATTTTATTGTGTGTACAGATTATTAAATCCAAAAATTTTTAATTACTTGTCACAATGCCATATAGTATTAAACGTTGACAAAACAAACAGAAACACTTAACTGTTACAATTATCAATACATTTACATGAAATTATTTGTTACTTAAACGTCAAAAAATATGTGAAACGAGATTTGATAAACTTTATTAAAGTGCAAATGACGATATTACCTATATAATGCAATTAATTTTAAATACAACTATGTGAATATTACTCATAAAAATTGGTGTGTTAAGAACAGGATAAATATTTATTGTGTGACAGTTAAAATAAATATTTAATTTTAAAATTATGTGTAAAGAGACTATCAGCATTATATCATAATGTCGAAACACTTGAAATCTTTACAAGAACCTAACACAAACTGTACGAATACAGACATATCACTGAGGATGTAAATAAAAACATTTACGAGCATAAATTAACTCTTAACACAAATTATACAAATGCGACCGTCTATTAAAATACTATATTAAATATTTAAATTTGGCTTGGCGTATACCTATCCAGTTTATGGACAGAATCTGTGTGTATGCACCAGTGATTCTCAATTTTTTTTAAGTGACGTCCTCCCAAATTAAACATCCAATTTTCTTACAACAATTAAAATTATTTTTCTTGTTTATATACGTTAAGACTATATTATGTGATGGCGAATGGGGACCTTAAATAATTAGTCGATGAGCTCTAAGGGGAGTTGCGATTCCCCAGGTTGACAATCGATGATATAGGTGGAAAAGGTTGGGTTAATATTAAACGGTTATACATGTCTGCACCTACAAGTTACAATAATACCATTGTCCATAGATCATATTATAAAACAAAAAACCAAATATAGAAATTAATTGTCAAGTATAAGTATTAAGTACCAATTTGTACGGATACAACACGATAGTAAAAACTATTCAAAATGCTTGCATATGGTTTCCATATACATATTGTATTGTAAATTATTGTGAGTGACTCGCAGTCACTGCACCGTAGCGAGTAAAAACATAGTACCTAAACACAATAAGATAAACTAAAACGTCGGCATGACAATGGTTGGTAATACTGCTACTAATAATAACAATAATAAATATTCAATTGTGGACGTCAAAGAAACAATGGTTATAATATTATGAGGGGGGTCGGGTTACCCTGCACGCTGCGCCTATTGCTTTTGCGTTCATTAGCTTCGTAAATAAACGCCCCGAGAAGAATATTGTGCTCACGGTGGCGCGATCGGTATATAGCTGGGCACTGGGCACTGCATACAATGTGTCTAGACACTCCAGCAAACCGGAGCAAGTTACAATACGACCAGATTATTGATTTAGCAAATTATTTACAATCCATAAAAATATATCTATATCAATTTACTTACCGGAATTCTCCAATAGATTATATAAAGATACGAATAAGACGAATTGCCACATATACGACAAATCACTCAGCGGCGGCAACACGTTTTTACTTTTTAGTTTGCTAATTATTTTTGTTTATTAGTTTATTTAAGATTTCATTCTTCCGTGCACAGAGTATTCTGAGTAAACAAGGGAAACTCATGCCGTGTGGAGTTTTAAAAATCAAAGCACCTTTATAAACAATTCGATTTAGGTATATTTTTATGGTCTTGATGTATATATATGTAAATAATAATAGTATAAGCGGCCTGGTGTGGCATGTTGGTTGGCCTCAGTCACTAACGTGTTCTATAAGGACAAGCACCAACCGCTATAATATAAGAGCCAGAGAGCTTTAATGCAAACTGTGTGCGATTATAATATAATAAAATAATAACAATTATTAATGGGGTCCTTTTGTACAAAACAATTTGGGGGAGGTCATTCAAATAGAGAGAGAGAGAGAGAGAGAGAGAGAGAGAGAGAGAGAGAGAAAGTGATGGAGAAATAAATGATTAATTCACCATGGTTTGTACAAGATTTCATATGCGTAAAAATCATCAACATTTATATAACATTATCATGCATATTGTATAAAATCCGTTATGATAATGCCGATGTGTGCTCAAAACACTTGGCGGGAAGGCCTTATCAGCACGTTAATTATCTATGATCACCATTTCTACGCATTGTGATTTTACAGATGTCAATCGAATCAGAGTCTGACGAAGACGTCAAGAACTGCGGAGTTAATAAGACAAAAAGCCGTAAATGTTTTGTCAAAGGAGCGAGGGACGTTTTATTTATGGCTGTTCCAGTGGGCTGATGCGTCCGAGAGTACAACACAACAATTGTTTTATTGAGGTTTCCGGTTCCCTCGTACTTCGCAGTGTGTATATATAATACCAGCTATTACACCACCACTGGAACAATTATTAGATGACACGACTTTGCGTGCTTTCGAATCAGCCGAATATATTTATTTTTGAACGCGAACGACCAACGGCTGGTTCCATATCATAGTATATTTTAATCGCACAAACTGAATTCGGAAACGGACACGCGACCGCCAATTTATATTATTAATACGAATAGGTACTTATCATATCATTTGATATAATATATAATAATAAAATAGTATTATCGACGAGATGGGTCCGACTCGCGTCATCACTAGCTCCGAGTTCCGTTCAAACAATCTCGAAGCGCTATAAATATAAATATTTTATAGCTGATAACCGCACGGCGTCATAATAAATAATAATACGTTTTTATGGTTTATTGTTCTCGTTTTTAGATACATTTAATAACGGTTTGATAATAAAATACATTTCGACGTTTCGATTTCCTACCGTTGGTATTTTTAATATTAATGAACAGATCGAGTATTATATTACGAATTTATGATCGACTTGCTTCCTATTCCCATATTATATTTATGGACTGTGTATATGTATACCTATCGCATGTACGTGGGTGAATCGGAAAACCTTATAAAATCTTAAAAATTATTTTCAAATACAAATAATAACCTCATTATCAATATAGCATCTAAGAATTAAAATTAATAAAAGTATAATGTCTTAATAATTAATACAACGTTATTTGGTCAGCAGGTACAGAAATATTATTATATTTTAAGATGTTAAATAATAACAGATTTCATAGAATGTCCGTTTTTTCGACAGGTGTCACGGATAATAAGTTTCTATAAATTCCACCAACCAGTATGCGTCTCGGCAATAAAGTAAAATAGAAAGTTTTCCAACAAAAATGTCTATAACTAATTATTATATGACAACTGTGCCGTAAACAGATTTTAAGTTTTGTTTTAATTTTTTGGTACGAACGAGATGCTCTCAGAACATAAGGCGTGTTATCGGTAAAAATAAATAAATATTTAATACAAGGTGAAATTCGTGTATGATAAATTATAATTGACATCCTATTCAATTGCAAAATTAATAAAGTATAACATAATAGATCGTGGCCATTCCTTGGACTGCATTCAAGATGGAATTTTATCAAACCAGCACACGACTACGCGCGCGTGGGATTGGGATAAATAATTGCGCAAAGCAGACTTTGACCTGAAACGATTGACCGCTTTGCACGGACACACTAATGGAAAAATAATATTGGAAATATATTTTGATTGCTGTCGATAAACCATAGGCACTAAGTAAAGCACACTACGGCAATATTTTTTACGTCGGTGCTGCAATAAAAAAAAACCGTTCCGAAGTAATTATTTAGCCCACGTGCAGCGCGGTAAAAAAATGTTAAAAACACAATATAATAATATAATATTATTTTCATTACAATAAAATAAATATCGGTTTATTAGCTCATAGTTTGCGGTATGACCCAAGCAATACAAAACTATCTAGTGCTTTTGAATACTACCTACACATTATAACGCTACAAAAAATTATTTGAGAACTCTTAATATCGAAATATATTTGCCTAACCTACATATGCCTATAATAATTATAGGTTGTCTACTTGCAACGACATTAATGAGCGATGTGAAGTTCTTCTATAAATGTTTGTTATGCTCTTAAAAAAAAAAAAAATATGTAGATAAGTCATCTAAGATAACCAGTCAGTTGGCCTTAACCAAACATAATACCTAGATACTCTCAAACCTATATTTAGTGTAAAAATATGAAAACCTTTGCTCTCCGATTTGACTTCAAAATAATGTTATATTACTTGTATTAACACATAAAACATTCGATGATAATTTATTAGGTACATAACGGATTTCAATGAATTATTATTGTTATCGCCTTATCATCGGTGTCGGGGTTGTCGTAATTGAAATTGATAGTATTTATTAGCCGAAACTTACGGTAGACGATGATAGTAATGATTGCGGACTCGGTGAAAGTTTGGCGTTCATTAAATACGGAGGATTTAAAGTAATCCCTAAGTAGTAAATCCAAAGTTTTAAAATATGAAATTGAAGTATATAAGCACTAAGACACTGGATTCGAATTCATAATACAATAACTTTCTACCTCGAATCTCGATAATATATATGGAATATAAAATAACATTTTTTTTTTTCAATGAGAGAATGTAAATGACAAAGAAATGTTGTTTAAACAAAAGAACAGTACCTACAGCATAATTTAATTTCAAGTAAAAGGTTGTAAATATATATAGATTATACATAAAAACAGATGTCTATATAATTTCCTGTTGGTACAGTTGAACGTTATTTTTCTATGAAATGCACATCACGTTCGACATAATAATAACTGTCAATAAAATGTGTCATGCTCGTCGATACGGATTTGCTATGTTTCATTTATAATAATATACTTAACGTATTTGTATATTATGCAATTTATTTATTTTTATATTTTTGACAATATTTTTTAACTGTTTAGTTTTGGTCCTTTAATAAGAAATTTATTTTATAAAAAATGTATTTTTATTATTTTTTTTTTTTATTGGGTAACCCGCGGCAACATAGGCCATTGAGTGTGGGGGATGGCACTGTAGGTTTTTAAATTGGGTAGGTTGGTACACGTGTGTATTGTGTTTTGGCAGAATTTCTAATGGGGCACCCGTATGTTTCTGCCGTGCCCCGGGTGGGGGGATGGCGGCACTTGTTCTCCGGACACCGTGACTTGCCCGAAGAAAAATGCCACCCGCGGCCGACGTCTTAGTCCGCTCGGCCACTCCGTCCCCAAAATGTATTATTCACTACCTATGTAGCAAGTAAGTTATATTTAATGATTTTGTAATAGATCATTATATGGATGATTAATAATAATTGTTAATTTGATTTGTGTTCATATATTATTATATGTTTTGTAATAGTATACTTATACTTAGAAAGAGTTAAAATTGTAATTTTACTTCAAAATTATCATAGAATATTAGACATTATGTTGTGGTTATTTTAGTATAACGTATTGCAATAATATTTTCAAATTTTTCAAATATTTAAGGTATTGAAAAAATTATAAAATAAAATGAATGTTATAAAACGTCTTAATTTGCAACTTCAATATGTAATGAAGTGAATTTAATAAATATTTTTTAAAATTGGTTAAACATATAATAATACCAAATTAATTCAAAATTTAAAAACGGCCGCTTTTTACTATATACTGTTAAAATAATGATATTACATGCAGGAGAACGAAACGTAATTATTTTTCTTGAGGCCTTTAATAAAGATTTATTTTTAGTTTTTCGGAATAAATTATCTTTGAATCACGATAAAAAAAAACTTTGTTAATAAATTAAAAAATATTTATGAAAGGCAATTAAATTTAAACTCGTTAAATATTCTATATAAAGCTACATTTGTTTATTTATGTATTAGAAAAAATAATTATTTAAAAAAATATAAATACATTTTTTCTATTTTTTCAGGATAACATACATACAGCAGTTTGGAAAGGTATAATAAAAACAAAATTGGAATCAGCAATCACAATATAATATTGTATTTTACTTGAAGCCATTGATTATGTTTTTAAGACTGGTAAAATACAATAAAACAATTATTATCTGATATTTTCATTAAAATAATATTCAAATTAATTATTGTTAGTAAATTGTATTTAGTTCGTTTATTTAGTTGTAATAACATAATAGTCATTCAATGCTTAAGATGACAATTCAAATAATTAACAAATATATAGCATTTTAAACTGTTTTCTGTATGATGAATTAAAAAAAATGCAAATTAAACCAATATTAATTGTTGTAATATTATTTTTAAACCTTTGTGATAATTAAATATACAATGAGGGTCATGTTACAAC
Organism: Metopolophium dirhodum; assembly: GCF_019925205.1. Taxonomy (NCBI): domain Eukaryota; kingdom Metazoa; phylum Arthropoda; class Insecta; order Hemiptera; family Aphididae; genus Metopolophium; species Metopolophium dirhodum. The sequence goes on from NC_083562.1 coordinate 32,405,798, forward strand.
TTAAAAGCCTGTAATAGATAACTTAGCAAGGGTATTTTACTCAACAGAAGTATTGTATAGTGTAAACAGATAAATTATATTAAAAACAAACATGTGGGTATGTAAATTGAATGTACACATTTTATTTATTCTATTTTACGTATTATTTTATATGTTAATAGGAACCTACGTTTATATTTAATAATTTAAAACTGTTATAAATGCTTTAATGGTAGCTATATTGATAACATTTTTGAATTCTTGAGGATACGATAATACTCCTAAAGGTATTTAATAACGTTTATAAGGCATTCGTTAAATAAAATAGTGAACTATTTAAAGGAAATACTATGATGCACAATTTGAAAAGACGCTGATATTAAATAATAATGTAATGTCTAAAGAGTTTTTGGAGCTTTTCCCGCTTACTCGTTGCATATTTCTAAATTATTATCATCACGTGCATTTTTCGTGAATCGAAGAAACAATTATTTCAAAAAAATTATTATACAACGCGTATGGTAAAATAATGATAAACATTGCCCAAAGTTCATAGTTTTAATTGACTGTGGATTTAAAAAAATGTTAAATTATATCCATATTTAAGTCTAAGCAAACGAACATAATGTTAATATTATTTTATTTTATTAAAATTTAGGTACATACCATCGACTCTAAGGTATGTTTTCTTGGTGGTCGGTGGGTGTGTTGCCACTTGACATTCGTACACCCCATCATCCCTGTCGGTTATGTAGACGATTTGAAGTCTCCAGTTATTAGGATATCTGAAGCTCAACGATATCCTCTGGTCTGAGCTATGCACCTGACGGCCCACGGTCAGCAATTGGATGTCGTCTGATTTTCGATGAACCCATGTCACCTGTTACGAATGAGTTATAAATGATAAATTAAAATATTTAGGCACGAAGGACAAATTTATTAATTTTTATTCAGAGAAAAACAACACAAACTGTTGTAGAAACTAAATGTTCAGCATCTATTGAGGATCTAATTAACTTACACTAATACTAACATTTAGGATTTTGGTTTTTTCTAATATTTATTAAAATAACATAATATAGCTTAATTCATCGAATAAATGTATTATTAATAATATCAATTAATTCTATAAATCTATTATGTAGAATGTAGATATTCGTTATTTTAAAGGTTATATTTTATGAGACCATAGTAAATAACCTCTTTAAGAGTTTAAAAAATAAAAATAAATACAAGTTGGTAACCGCTCTGCTGTTCCTACAGTAGGTGTCAAGGTACTTTGTCATCGAGTAAGTCACTGTTATGTGTGTGTTGAATTTGAATTTATATTTCATAATTCATTGAATATGATAAACGATTCGGAGCTAAGACAGCCTATGTTATAAGTATATTTTATGATATATTTATACTACTATTATTAGCTATTTAGTAACACGGTAGGTTGAATTAATTTTCGCCAAATACATTGTATAAAATATAATAACATATGTTAAAAGTTTCAAGTACTCATGAATAATATTTATTAAAGTACTAACTACATCCAATTCACAATCAGGAACCACTTTCAAAGTTGACAATTCAAGCAATTTTTTTTTACTAGAAAAAGTGTCTTTGGACGCACAAAATAAAAAAAAATCAATACATTCATCGGTCCAATCAGAATCTTTATATTACTCTTTAGGAGAAAACTGTTTTAATCTGGTGAAACCAATTATTTGTATTACGTTCATACGGGCTTGTACATAAACCGTTTTTTTATTTGGAAAATGTGTATGTGATAAAAAAACACTATATATACACTGATATTTAATTATTATATAATTACTGTAAATGTATTAAACAGTATAATTATATAGGTGCCACATTTTATAAATATAAAAAGTTAGTTTAATCGTTTTTCAAGTTTAAGATTTGACGTAAATATAATTGCAAGTAATATATAATAGTATACTTTAGTAGGCTTATCAATTTTATTTTAAAAATATTATGTTTTGTATTATTATCAGTGGTTTGCATATTTTTAATTTTCTGGTGAAGTGACATATTTATCACTAGATGTACCAAATACATACATAAGAAATAATTAACAATCTCCAAAATACGAATCGAATCTATATTGAGTCATTATCTTTATTATTTATAATATCGACATGCGCAGTGAATAAGGCAGTAACTCAATTTTCCAACTTTTTTTTTTATTTTCTATAGGGTATCACTCTTTTTCGGGAAGTCCAAAGAAGACGGCAGTAACTCTATTTTATTGTGTAGAACGTATGCAATAAAATTCAGTTACTGCCGTCTTCGTTGGATTTCCAGAAAACAGCGATACCCTATAGAAAATAATATAAAAAGTAGTGATGTATTAAATCATTAGCTTTTTTACGAATGCATTTTATTCAATTCGAAAGCAATGTGGTATACTAAACAAAAGCTACCTACACACTGGTGTACCGAAATTGCCTATACATTGCGCCGACCAATATATATACATTTTATTATAAATAATAATATTCTTATGTACCTATTTGAAATGTCAAAAAAAAATATAATATAATAGATAATAAAAAATTTTGTATCTATTGATAACAATGATAATCGTTTAAACTGAACTTTGAATATTTTCTACTACCAACAACATAATAATTTATATCGGACTACAAAGATTCCCTTTATTTATATTTTTTAATCACCTCACTGTCTCAGTTTTTATTTGTACTGTCAATAACGACTAATTGACCTTATTTTTAATAAACATTTTCGTGAAAATCGATTTAGTCTTTCATACAAATAAATATGTAGATGTACAGAAAGTGAGTTTTCATCAACAAAGGCGATTTCTCATTTTCCGGGTTAATCCGTATTTTTTTTATTTAATATGACATACAATTATTGTAACATTTTGTTATAATTTTTGAAAATATTAAATTATTAAAAAAACCTGAACACAGAATACAGATAAGCACTTTTACCTGCAGTGCTGTGAAGTATGTGGTGGTATATTGTATACTAAATACATTTGAAAACAATAATACATTTTTGCAATAGAAAAGTAGTAATGCACGAACCTCAAGTATTAGCTATGATGTTTTTGAGTTTTAATTTGCTCATATAAATTTAATTACAGAAGGAAGATTTGCAAAATTTATATATTACGGTTTCTGAGAAATCGTGTGTTAAAATGATTAAGGGGTCTTTAAACTCTTAGTAACGTATTTTATTGAAAATAATAATATTTTTATTTACACAATCGTCGTAAAATCGATGTCATAATAATAATAAGTTATAGACCAATTATATTTTAATAATAATTTGTAAACACGTACATAGATCATAAACGGTTATTTTATGGTCCTTGTTATATATTTCAACAGTATCGAATAATTTCGAGACAATATAAATTTACTGTTAAATTTCGGATATTGTTTCGCTTGAAATATTATATATAATTTTGGGTTGTGCATGGTGTGAAATCAATAACCTTTAATAACGCAGAGGAGCATAATTACAAAGGTCGTAAATTAAAGCTGCTCGTCTGTAAGGTCGGTCTGTATTTTTGTAACGCCAAAATCTATGTGTTACCGTTGACGTTTTAAATATGGGTTGGTATAAATTACACGGCAAACGGATGTACGAATAGTTTCAAATACATTTTATTAAAAACGTTCACAGATGGTACTGTTTATGAGAATAATGACATAACACTATAATATAGCAATCGTGTAAATGGTTTCAGCATTCGCGGGTCATCTGACGTCGAATAAAAATGTTTAATTCAACGTGAAAAATAAGTATACGTATTGTTTTTGATAAAAGTTTGAATATAACGTCATGATGATAGCCTTAGAATAATAGAGCTGGCAACATATTAAAATAAACTACACAAAAAGTTGAAGCGATACAAAATATTATTATGAGGTACATCTTTCGGAAACTATATGGCCGCGGTGGCCATGGAAAATATCATATTATTTACGCGTGAAATATTCTATGCACATTCGATTAACCCTTTCCGCCCTTTCCGTTAAATTTGTCGGAACATTTTGCTGACAGGGAAACAGCGTCCGATAAATTCACAATGAATTTGTCCACGGACGGATCGTCTGACAAAATCTATTTCACAGGCGGTGAGTCGAAGATTTTATGGACGTGATAATGTAACACTATATCTATTACATTGTGTTAGATCGGTGGACGATTATCAACGGGTCACAGGGCGGATTTATGGTGTACGTAATAAGCATAGATGGCTTTGACAACATTTTCATGGTGGTGGAGGTCGTGGCGAGGGGAAATGTGTAGACGGGTATAAGGCGTGACACCGTATTTATGAGGATGAATTTTGTCAAATCTATTCCGTGGAGTCCGTTGTAATAATAATAATAGTATTATTATAAAAGCGCCTATAAAAATACTATATAATGACTCGACGATGGTAGGACGCTTTATCGGTTGTGGTCGGAGGTCACGGTGCAGGCGAAGTCGTCTAGTCGACCGTGGCCGAGGTGGAGTGCCGAAATCAGTGATGAGCGGATACTACGCGGGGAAAGATTGATTTTGGCGTCGCCGCGATGGTTCTCGAAAACGCACCCCACCGATGACCTTCCTTACACACACCCACGGATTTGGCAATGACTGCTGTGCAGCGTAGTGTTGTACGTGGGTGTGATTATTGTAGAGCTGACCACGACAAATGCTCGTCAATATAATATAACATATACCTATACAAGGTGACTTCCACATACTGACGCCCAACGCATTCATAGCCATCGGTTTTTGACGTTTTCGAAAAGTCTGTAAGCATAATATTTTCCCCGCATGTAACAACTTGAAAACGTCGAGTAAGCAAAAACACGATATTTAAAAATATGTACATTTGGAAATCGCAAAATTTGACTCTGAAAACGAGCTTGTCATCCTCGCACTGTATAATATATATGATATATATACATAAATGAAATACAATGCTGTTGCAGCGGCGGCACACGCTGAGCTGTCGGATTGATGAATGGCGCCGCCTCGTCAAAATACCGCCGCCGGAGGGGTGGCACACGCACACAGTAGTGACTTCGCAGGATGTGGCTGGAGGGGGGTGTTGTAAATGGGCGCGAAGAGGGGCGAGGGGGGTGGCACCGTTCGCTGATGAATTGATGGCGTTTTCGAAAAATAATCCACGCGTCGCATACACGTATATACTCATCTGTACGCCCCAGCCATGAGCGAGTGATGTATGCGCGAATCGGCCATAAATCGCGGCGGCGACCGACCGACCGACCCGGCTCACCAATTTTCCAGATTTTGGCCGTTTTTACGGGTAACGCCCCCCCCCCCCCCACCACGTCCCGTCGCGCCAAAGGCATGACGACTATGAGTGCGCAGGGGGGTCGGCGCCCATTGGACGTGGTGAGGGACGCGGTGGTGGAGGTGGTGGTGGCAATCGGTGGTAGAAAAAAAAAATAAATAACAGTGCGCTACAAATAATATGGGCACGCACACGCGTCGTGTTGTACGCGTAAAAGAGAAAAGGATGACTCGTATAATTAAAATAGCAAAAAAAATAATATCATCAAAAAAAAAAGCGAAAAAAGAAACCACCACTATACGTTAAACACAAAACGGGCGGACGAGAGATTTTTAATGGCGTTTTTTTTGTTGGGTTTTTCGTATAATAATATTGTCATGTTGTTGTTGTTTCGCCTATTATTTTGAAAATACGTGTTCCGAACGAGGGATTGTCACGGTGGTCATATTTTACAATATTATAATAATAGTATATTTATATTGCACAATTACATAATACAGAGGCCTCCGACGTCCAATGTTAGACTGTATTCGAGATACCAAATCGAAACGTATCGAAGTTGTCGTTGATATAATATAATATACTAGTATAGATATAATATTATTTTTCATTATACATATAGCTGTTACGCAAATGTTGGTACAGCACATACCTACGTGTTAAGGTTTCGCCTTTTTCATTCACTTTGATTAAATTCTTAATTAATTTAAACGCAATTTAATATTAATTGTATTTATTAAAAAATATCAGACACTGAGGTCATACCCATAAGTCCATAGGCGACTGATAAATTATTGTTGCAGTCTTAGAAAAAACAATAGCTAATATTAAAAAAAATATTATATAATATTACAATACTATATTCTTCAAATATTATATATGTTAAGAGATTGAAGTTGTCGCAAATAAGTCTTTAGGAAATTTATAATTATATACTAGCTATGAAGAATAATGCAACTACTTTTTCGTCATATATGCGTGACATTATAAATATAACTAATATAAGAAAATTTCACGATCACCAAAGAATATAATTTTTTGAAGTATGCTATTGCGGGGTTTGTATTACTAAAAAAATTAAAAAAACAAATTGTTTTTCTCTAGAAATATAACAGTATAGAATTTTATGATAGCGTTTTTATGTATTTCCTAAACAATATGATATTCTTACATAAATATATACTTGTATATGTTACGGGCAATGTGGAATACACTTTGCCCGGTCAATGTGGTCCTGCCCGGGCAATGTGAACCACGGTATTTTTCTAATAAATTAAATTCAATGACATTTTACATGTTATCTATCGTACTGCCTATTTAAGAATCGTAGTTTTCCCATATTAATATGTGATATGTTCATATCGGAATGATAAAATTAATAGCTGTCTTGATAAAATCAGTCAACAATATAATATGAATAATAATTGATATTTCGACTAACCACTAACCAGTCGAGTTTTTGTACTTCACACGACAGTACGACACTATTAGTATATTATACTTCGTTACCTACTATTTTGTACGCGTGTGCTGAAAATGGAATCCAAATTTAACGAACATTTGAAAAAAGTTACCGAAACGAAAAAATCTATGTTTGGTACACCCCCTAAAATTGGCTTAACATCTTCATTACTTCCTGCAAACATAATAGAAAAATTAAAAACCGAAGAAGAACTACAGGTTGCTTTAGATTCAATAGAGGTCCTTTCTAACGACAACAAAAATAATGAAGTGATTTATGGTATAGAAAAAGAAGATGATGAAGATCAAAATATAATTGAAAAACAAACAAAAACAAGACAAACATCAATTAACCAAAACAGGAAAAAGTCATTAAATAATCTGAAAATTCAAGCCAAAAAAATGACGGAAATGTCCGAAAAACGATTTTGTCAAGGAAATGTTGGGGAGTCAGTCAGAGTTAAAATTCCTGATGTAGATAGAGCACGGAGTGATCTCAGATGTGTTCTTGGCGTGATTATGTCAGGTAATAATAATTTATTAAATTATATATTATATCACTATTAAAATTTTAAAATACCTATATTTCAGTGAAAGATAACTTCTACGAAATCGGTACGGCCGAAGAAAAACTGCAACAACTATACAGTAGAAACCAATTTACGATTTGTAAAGAAAAATTTGTACAGATCGAAGACGTACTGGGTAATTCAATTTCATTGCGAGAAGGGGGACAAGGATATGATCGGTGTACTTGTACACAGGGTTGCAAAACAAATAAATGCAAGTGTCGAAAAGCAGACAGGCTATGTAATTCTAAGTGTCATTCTTCTAAATCTTGTACAAATAAATAGGTAATAATAAAATTAGAATTTAATTAGAAAAATTACAATAAAATTAGTAAATTTTAAAGTAATTTAATTTATCGTAAAATAGTCATAGTTTATTATAAAATGTCATTGGATTTAATTTATTAGAAAAATACCATAATGATATTAGTTAATTTTTAGAAATTTAATTTATTAGATCATATAATAATACGATATACCTAATATAATATATAACATAATGATATTAATTAATTTCTTTTTCATTCCATCAATATAATAATATAATGAATCCATAATTGAATTAAATTTATTAGTAAAATTATATAATGATATTAGATAATATTCTTGGTTCACATTGCCCGGGCAGGACCACGTTGACCGGGCAAAGTGTACTTTGCCCGGTATTCCACATTGCCCGTAACATATATACCATATAATATATACCATTGATACAAAATAATATTAAAATATTATTGTATCTGTACTGAAGTGGGATGATCGACACTGTTTTTATTGGTTTGATTAAGGATTCCGAACAAAAGGATCAATAGTTGCTTCTTTTTTTACTTAAAAAACGGAAAGCTTTACTCGAACAATAATAATATGATTCCATAATATGCTTAATACGATTGTTCACAAACAAAATAATTTTATTTTCATTATTTAGTTTTATTGTGTCATAAAAATTAATTCTTATTTTATAATTTCGAACTTAGCTCTCGGGCATTATTAACTTTAAAATTAAAAACTAAGTAATTCGTAAAACTACTTGGATATTTAATACAAAACTAAAAATGCAATTTTAAACATATACCTAAATGCTGTAGTATAATGTTTCAAGATTATAATTATATTAAAACTAAATAGGTACTGCAATGTTTGTGAAAATTAATTATAACGTGTTTATCTCAATAAATTATCTTGTCTTTTATAAATTTTAAATTTTGGTTTAAGATTTAATTCTACTAAATATGGTAATAACCATATTATATGCGTTTTATAAAGATATTTTTTACATTTACATTTATGAGAGTGTACAGAAAAATTTCATGGAAACATAAACTGAGTCGATTAAACTAGATAGAAAATAAAAAGTAACTGGACTTGTTTATGCTCGTGGAATGTACGTTTATATGTTAGGCAAAAACAATTCGATTATTTTTTATAGAAATTGAAATAATAATAGTATAATATACATTATCACGTGTATAATATACCTATTTGCGTAACTTATGGACATAGTTTTTTCATAAAGTTTACTAAACAGATTGTGTAAAACACAATAAATGGTAGATTATCTATAAGCTGTGAATTTTGATTTGTTGGAAGTGCTGAAGAGACGCCCGACCTATTCCGGGCACCATCAATATGATGGTACAATTATTTTATATTACATGTAATATTGTAGTGACAACTCTAAGATAGTCTTACATTATTTACAATATCGGGAATGTTTGTATTATATAGATTAGTAGCATAAATAGACCAAAGAAATTCACACTGGAGAGAGGCTTAGAAAAGATTATTCAGCGTCTTCTAGTTGGTGGATAGACAACTGGGTGGATCGTCCGTCGTCGTCGTTCATTCAAGTGTGACTTCTCTGCAGTTCTGCGTACCAGGTACTTGATTTCTTGTCAATGGTCACCACATGGATTCGTGGTAGTCCCTCATAAAGGATTCGGCATGTGTAGGTTTCGATTCGTCGTGGGGAATGATCTCTGTTCCCCTGCTATTTACAACAGCAGTCGCTGTTGCTAGACTTCAGTGGTCTTCTAGTTCTTCGATTAGATATATTTATAGTATTGATGTTTCTACTTTGAAAGGAAACGAAGTAACCGTATGGGTTTTGTTTTTGGTATTCTGTATCGAGCCAGACTCACTCGTGAAATTAGTAGTATGTAGTAAGAAAGTGGATTTCTAGTTTCAATCTATCTGAGCAAAGCGACGAATGTATTGGTCTTACAATGGTGGGTTTTTATAAATCATTTTTTTTTGCTTTTCGGAACCCATAATTCGTACCTATTAAGCGCATCGAATGTGAAAATGCGTGACGGCGTTATACTAGTAGTTTGTTTTTCATCTTGTTGATGTTTGGTTTCGATTTTAACGAATACTTGTATTAACTATAGTGGAAGTATATGAATCGCTACTGATTTTATACCAAAACTGCCGAAGCACTGGTGCTAATTTTACAATACGGAAAGAGGAATCATAAGGGATAGTGGTATAGGTTATGACTTATGGGTTATTAATGCGTTTACAATTATTATTACAAGCTATAAAACGTTGATATAGCCGAGCAAGTAGCTACTTGTCGCTCGGCTGAACTGAATACAAAGAAATGCTTCTATCGAAATGCAGTTTTGGGACACGAAAGTAAACAATAGGGCCATCAGGAAACCGAAAAACCCCACGGGCGTGTTTTTCAAGTAATTTCGAATCGAAAACATTGTCGTCACTCCTTTTGCCTCTCCTCTTCCTCCTCCTCCTCCTCCTCCTCCTCCTCCTCCTATTCCTCCTCGAGACAAAATGCCCCCCCGGGTCGTCAAACACTAGGCGCTCTTTGATCGTAATATTATTAATACCGTACCTAAGATCAAGGATAGTCGTAATATTTGTTAAATACACCTCTCGTGCACATTTTGTTAATTAACAAGAACACGACCGTCGCAGAAAAAATTTAATTTTCATCTGACAAAAATTTCGTTTTAGTAAAAAAAATTAACGTTATATTATAAAGTATTCCTTTGTTATAAATAAATAAATAACATTTTCAAGCAAAAACAAACAGTTAAATCCAATATTAGGAATTTAAAAAATAATATAATACTGCGTACAAACATAATATACATTCGAATGTTATAGTTGTTGTTACCTAATTTATTTTAGAAAAACCAATTAATTGTCTATAAATTTACATTTCAACGGTTAAAACACGTTAATAAACGATATCTCTTAACTTCTCTGAGCAAAATGACGAATTAATATGAACATTATAAGGAATGGAAAATAATAGTTAAAACAATTTAAAATGTTTTATGTTCACATAGCGCGTATCGATCTGAGTTATAAACTACTTATATGGAACATACCAATTTAAGAAATTCGCGTTATCGAAGGAAATATTTAAAAATAACCACAGAATTTGCTGAAATCACGGAACAATTTATTTTTTAGAGTAGAAAAACTGTTTGAATAAAACATGTTTTACAGCAAAATGGATGTAAGTACCTTCTTTAAACATATTACAAGTCATGTGTAATCAAAACTATACAATTATCAATCACTGTGGTCTGTGGAGCTTATACATTTTTTCTTTTCAATGATCGTAAAAGTCATGAATACATGCGGTATAATTAATAATTTCGTTTCTATTCATTTAACTCTGTTCAGTGAAGTGTTGTTTTAGTTATGATATATTTATATATTCTATGAATTGTATTTTATTAAAAATTAAAAATCTATGTTATATTTTTAAAGAAAAATGTTATTGATATTATATGAATTACAAATTGAAAAACTTTTAGTAATAATTATTATTTTAACCACATAAATTCAGACTTTTTTTTACTTCACACACATAATATAAGAACATGAACAATTAATAAGCATATTTAACTAACCGTGTAATGTATGATACAATATTGTGTGATAATAAAACGTGGACTAATAACGTACAAACAACATCATTTTTAGAAACAAAAAAAGCCAAGTAGAAATGGTAAAATATTTTCCATTAAACGTTGCGTCAATAATTGATTAAATTTAATAACGAAAAAAATAATGGAGTAATGGAATTAAAGACGGGATACTGCAAAAAAAAACTGATAATTATTATTAAAATATAGTTTCCCTACAATATTTTTGGCTGATTTGAAACAAAATGTTTCCTGATAAATATGTGTGTAAATTGTTTTTAATAACATTTTAAAGCTAGAATACACAAAACTGTATAAATGACTCGGTCATTTACATTTTTTTATTTTCTATACAGTTTTACAACTTTCACTTAAGGAATATAAAAAAATATTCTAAATTAAGAACAATAATATGGACTTACTATAATTTTAGACCTGAACTTATAAAAGTATGTGTGTGGTGTGTTTTACTATTTTTAATTTAAATTTAAAAATATTATCGTAACGAAAAAAAATGTTTATATTAGTAGTTTGAATACCTGAAAATTAGAGAGATATTTTCAAAAATAAGTACCTAAGTAAGTACTTTATTCAACATTTTTTTCACCGTTTTTATGATTATATTTTTTGCGATATTCTCAAAACTAATTCCAAATTTGAAAATTTACCTAATTCTTCAAAACTTTGTTACATTTTATTTCTACCAAAGCATTGTTTAAGACCGTCCGTGATAGCTTTATCTGAAAAAGGTCATGTATAAAACACATTTTGTGTCACATTAGCCCTTAAACGAATAACTGTTTATTAGATCAAAAGTTAATTAGTTTATCTATACGAGTATGCGATGACGTACAACGGTTAAAAGCAAGTCATAATTACCAGCCTTTTTTATAAGCAAACAGTTCTACAGCGTACAGATAATAATAAATTACTTTGAATTAATGAAGTGAGCACTACACCCACGTGTGTTTACTTTGTGTGTTAAAGGTACAACATAAGAAAGTTCTGTTTAGCTTCAGCAGAACCAATTTTGTTTTTTTAGTTTAAATATTAAAGTAAATTAACCTGTTATAAGGCTTAATTGTTAGAACATCATCTGTACATTAGTTTTTAATGGCATTTCAATTTTTAAGCGAGTTATAACCATTTTTATGTTGTAATAATTCACATAATATGATGTACTCGTAACTCACTTAAAAATTTAAAAATCATGAAAAACCACCTTGAAAATACAGATAAAATATTCTTACCTATATTATGTCAAAGCACTATAAAATTAAATCTAAAAACATAAAATTGGTCGTGATGAATTCAAATTTGTAATGTTGTACGTTCTTGAAACGGGATAACACATGTGGGAGTCCTGTTTTCATTCCACTGAATGATCAAACAAATCTAAGCAGACCTACTGCTTTATACTATAAGTGTAACATTGTTAATATATTTATATATATTTTTTATTTATTAAAAATATTTAATATGTTAATCAATTTCTAATAAGCAATATATTATATATATGTGAGTAAATATAATTTTTATATGGTTATGTGGGACCGAAAGAGTTTGTAGGTAGACGTTGCTACTTTTGAGACTGTTTGAACTTGTAAGTCCTGGTGAAGAGTATGGTTCAAGACATAAAACGGTACATTTTAATGGTTAATACCGATTGGAAGATTTGTATTTTATATACAATATTAGATTTCTTTGGAGTACCCCTAATTGAGCGGTGTAAGATGATATTATGTCCATGTCGGCTTTATATGAAGGGTTTTATATAGTAGCAGTTTGTTTTTTTTAACTAAGTTTGGAGTGCTTTCCTAAAAGTTGGTAAAAGGAATTACTTCTGGAGTTTAACAGGATATACTTTTTTTAATGTTTTTCACTCAGGTTAGACGTTTATCTAATGTCAAATTAGGGTGCTTGAGGTCAATGGTATAATTGTATTGTTCAGAATAATCGGGGTACTACGTATAATACGAATCGATTTAATAATACAAAAATACATTTTTGTAAAACTCTATAGAAAGAAAACATATATATATATATATATATAAATCTATTAACAATTTTAGTTTTTATTAATATATTGTCAACATTTCCAACATTGTTTATATTTACATCTTCACGCTCTAACTTTGTTCTTCGGACGAAGTGAAACTATTTTACAGAATCAAATCATTAGGTGATTGCGGTTATTTCCAAAACGATTGGAAAGATTTGTCAGTCGGGGTTAAAACCAGGTTTAGCTGTATTTATTATATATAAATGTCATTCAATGTCATTTACTATAGAGGTCACGCTCTTCTATCCGTCTCTTGTTCCATTAATGACATGGTTTTACGCTGATCATACTTCAGGACTATTGAATTCCCTTCAAAAGTTCTGCCAAATGACGATAGAATATTATATAATATTACTAATGTTCTAGTGAAATTATAATGAAGTTAATAAATTAATAAAAAAAAAAAAATTTTTAATACACTTCGAGGACAACCACCAAAAAAGCAATAACCAAAATCGAATATTGGTCAATAAAAATCAATTTACGTTATTGTGAATATAATTCAGGAGCCACTAATGACAAAAACTATGATATTGAAAAAAACTAACAACATTTTGAGTATTGTTTTATACCAATGCTGCATTTTAATAAACACAATTTAAGTATAAATTGGTTTTAAAAAAATATATCGGTCTCTGGTTCTATAAAATCATGAATTATTTCGATCTTCAAGCGAATAATCAATTTCTTCAAGCCTTACATCAAATGACATTTTGTTATTGTTTTTAACCATCGTATTTTCATTCATATAACTATTTGAATGTGATAATAAAATCAATGCTTATTGTACACTATTTAGTACTTACAGCTAATTTTGAGTCATTTTACGAATACCATTTATGTATATATTTTCTGGATTGTTTTAACTTATAAAAATCAATTTGATGAAGATTATTGTAATTGTGTACAACTTATCTCGCACAAGGTACAGTCGCAGATTTTCAATGGAACTATCGATGTATTCAATCAGTTATGGTAAAAAGGTACTCATCCTCCCCCACATCACGGGGAATATAGATTTTGAATCCTCAGAACCGATGATTTCGTAATACCGACGTTTGTCGAAAAAACAATTCACTCGCAATACCATTTCACATTCATAATGGTACATACATAATATGCCTATACAAACCTATACAAAACTCATTACGTCTGCTGTGAAAATGTGTGCGTTAATTCTTTTATAACTATGTCCATATACATAATGTTTAGCGTTTATTATTTTATCGAATTATTTATTATCCACACAATATTATCAATAGTGCATTTTCCCATCGTTTTTGTACATATTTTAACCACAAATGTTGCGTATTATGTAAATGCGACGTTTTTGTGCCATTTCATTAATGAAAACGTGAAATAAGTATGAAGAGTACCTACCTACTATAATTAATATTTAGTAATTAAATCGCGGTTTTGGATTTTTTTTTATCCTACAATGAAATTACCAGGAATTGTGTAAGGATTTAATTAGTGGAATATAATTTAAAATCTATAGTTATTCTTTGATAATATCAATGGTGTTTATCCTGATCAAACCGTTCGACTACAAAACAATATCGAAGAGATAGGGTTGGAATATTATATTTTAAAAACGTGTTTATTATCGTAGGTAGTATTTTGATAGAACAAATTAGAACCTCAAGTCACGCGGCTAATAATTATTAAACGCCATAGAGTAAACAAATAAAGTTTTTAATAACATTTCAAAATCATTTAACTGAACATTTTATAGGATTTCATTGACCTGATACGTTAACTTCATATTACCGTTATATTTTTCTTCTCTATATAAAGTTTATATTAAAGTGATTATTCGTTGAATAGAATTTTTTTTTGAGAGGGCCTGCAAAAAATAGTAGAGCAGTGAAAATAGTTTATTAAAAAATTAACATAAAGTAGGGGAAATTTTGCTTAGGATTTCTCAAAATCATGCACATTCAGTTTATTAAGAATTTAATTTTTTTCTGCTCTATCCATTTTTACGACACGATGTAAATTATTGTGCACGGTAAGAAAATAAAATTTCGTCGAATAAAGTACTATATTAAATATTAGATTTATCTTTATTAATAACATTTTTAGTATTACATTTGAAATGTTTCAGCATGTAACAATATATCACATAATTCACATGTAAGTAAAACTGAAGTTTGAAAACAAACTGCAAAAGTTTTCAAATTAATGAAACTTAGATCGAATATTTCTTTATGAGATCGTATATTTTAGTTTGGAGTATACGAAAGAATGATGAAAAATAACAATTAAAGATTCAAAATATGTTCTCAATCCACAGGTACATATATAGAAGTTTCTTTTTGTTTTCGTGTTTCTCGCACGTTATTATTAAGTGAAATAGTAATTTTGAATACCACTAAAAAATCATTCGTAGTGATGAGAATGTTATTTTATTTAACTTATTTGAAATGAAACAATAAAATCATAATATGGGATTTTTAATAGATTCAGGAAAATTCTTTTCGTGGGACATAAATTATTATTGATGAGAAATGAGTAAAGATAAAAAATCACAGTAGTTGAGTAGTGATATTGGTCAGAATAATATTTACATACATGACTTTTAAACGGCACTCGTTGTTTTGATAAATAAAGCTATTCGGCTACAATATAATGAATTATAACTATAGGTATTAGGTAGGTATTATATATAGTATTATAAGTACATAAAATATATTTAGCATCTTATTCTTTTTAATAACACGTAATAACACACCGTATTAAATTTGAGGACAACATTAATTTGGATCAATTAATTATTTAACAATGCACACTCATAATTTTTGAAAGTATATCAACATAAATTAAAAAATAATTTAAAAGGTGTTAATGCGTATAATAATGGAAAAAAAAACCGTGTAACTTGAGTTCTCAATTCTGCAGCATATTATGTTACGTTTCGAGTGTATACCTGCCTCGTCACTGTGTAGGTTATTGTACGGATGTATTTGATTTCAATTCAAAGATAAATCATTGTATACAAAAAAACAATTCTATGTGAACGATACGGGTAAATCGATAGTATCGAAAACTCTATTTTTAAGAATAGTTTCCAAAAAACCAGGCGTTCCAAAAATAATACGAACTGATTTTGAACATTTATTAATTTTTGTTGGCAAAATGTACTATAAAAACGAATTTAGCACATGATGTAATAGGATACTCTCAGTGCCTCACGCATTTTTTGTGTGCCATTCATACGGACGATGTCAAGAATTTCTGTCGAACTCGCTTTAGCGTAGCTGGTGTGACAGTATAGCTATATACTCTGTTCAAAATAAGAAACGCAAACGGTGGCTGACTTGTGGCAATACTACATCTACATGGAAGGTATCTAGATTGGTGACTTGGGGGGAGAAGGAGGGATAGGTGGGAGGGGGGGGGGGGTGATAAGCGGGTGTTACGCGACTGCCGCCGACGAAAACTGGTCGCCGCCATTTGCGTTTCTTATTTTGAACATAGTATAGTGACGGAGCGGAAAGAAAACAAAACGTTAACTGATTAAGTCGATTTTAACTTATCGGTTGGTTCTAGAGCCAACTTATGGCATTTTAACGAACTTCTAAAATAAAAAGAAAACCGAGAAAAACTACGGTGCTAAAAACGTTTCCTTTTTTTGTAGAACGCCTTATATTATATTTATATTGTTATTAATTATGTAATATTCATTAAGTACGTTTAATTAATTTTTCTGATAAAAAAGCATACAATTCATTTACAACGCCATCCTCCCACCTTTAACATATCAACTTGGCAATTTTTCTATGAGAAAATAACAAAATATGACCACACACACAGACACACACACAAATACACCATTGTAAAAATAATACATTTCTTGCTCCGTTCAGAGTTTAAAATTAATCGTTTAATACCAAATAATTTCTACATCACGATTATCTGAAAACTCTACAAAATAAAAAATAAAGATTAATCTGTACATATTAAATCATATTTATATTATTTTTTATCGTTCTGTATTTTTTTTTTTCTCTCTCTCTTTAACACATAACATGTGGTAACACTATTATACATTATATATCCCAATGGCCTTGCTGCCGAGGGTTTTGTTTTCTTAATAAAAAAAAAAAAAAAAAATAAAGATTTTTTCAACAAAGACGATGGTTAAAACAATATTATGAAATATAAAACGATTGGATTGTATGTGTTTTAAGACTCAATGAAAAATTAAATTCTAAAAAAGTTAACGCTTTTCAAAATATTATAATGAGCTACTTATCGGCTAAAGAAATCCCTCTATAAAATATAAATATTTACAAACGCTTAATAAGAAAAATGATTTATAAACAATAAGCATGGATAAGCATATAAATTGTGATATCTGCAGACTTGTTGTAGTATAGAATGGCAATTATTACAATTGCTTCAAAGGCTTTCGAACCAACAATCGTGGTTTATAATGTCTATGCATAGGCGCAACTAGGGTTAAAATTCTGGGGGGGGGGGGCTAACAAAACTATTTATTTAAAATAACCTACAGGGGGCTTATATCTAAATCAATAAGGGATATTTGTGCCCCCCCCCCCTAGTTGCGCCAATGTGACTATGTGTGAAAAATATTCTCGAACTACGAAAATACGGGGAATGGAAAATTATACACACACATTAATAGTTAAGCACAATGAAGTGCATCGAAATAAGTCAATTTAGGTCAGTCTAGTGTGATGAATAGCACGGAAAATTGCGTTCGACCTGCGGTCGTCGTTTACCATCAATTGGACGGGATAGAAAGTGTCTAACCGTCAATTTAAGTTGAACGACGCGAACACTAAATATTAGTACGGAGGAAAATTATGCACCGTAGATAATCGTCAAGATGGAAACGTTGGAAATTAAAAATAAATATTTATTAGGGTAGGTTAAAATAAATTAATATTTAAAATTCAACTTTGACCTGGTGAGCGCGATGACTAATTGTTTTTCTAGAAAATATTATGCAATGTGCAGTAAATATCATGTAATTTTTAATTGTATAATACTTTTAAATTATTCAATGTAGTAACCTATATGTACAGTAAACATACATAAATTAATATTATTTTCAAGGATCAAACACATTGTATAAAAACATGGAAATGTATTTACATCAACAGTGGTTTCAATACATATTTGATAGATATGATTCGAATATATTCCTCGGAAAAGGATTGTAGGGTGAAAATGAAAGATTTCAAAGATGAAATTAACTTTGAATACATAGAAAAGTGGGTACTCTGATTTTGAACGTTGCAAAAGCTAATTTGTTTTCAGCAAGGCCTAATGATAACTTGGCGCACCGTCTCTATTATATTTATTATTGTGAATAATAGAATATTGTTGAACGAACATTCATTATTTTTGTTAATTCAAGAATGTAGAGATAATGTGGTGTATTTAGCACCTCAATTGCTTGAGTAAGTTATTAATGTTTCTTCGTCCGTTCTGTGCATAGATGATAATTTCTATATACATTAAAATTGTAACACGAAAATCGAGGGTAACAATTTACATTAATTACCTGGGTTTTTAATGGTTACGAAACATATTATTTACTTTAAATATCATGTTTGATTTCAATTTAAAAATTATGATTTGAATATTATTTAATAATAAATTAATGTAGTTTATTAGCTATTTTCAAATTAAATAATATCTAAGACATATTATGTACGGTTAGGTTAAGTTAGGTACAGAGTTTAAGAACAATTTAAAAATCGTTAATTTGAAAATAAACATATTATCCCAAGCTCAATATTTGTTTATAAAAAGTCATAGAATGTACATAAAATAAATAAAAGTAGTTTCAAACCAAAAATAATCAAAAATGTATTGAACTGAAAAGTTTATTAAGTATGAAGATTTTTAAAACATTGCAACTAAACAGTCTGTAAGTCAAAGTATTTATGTTTATACATTCATTAAAATGAAGGCCTAATACATTATTATATATGTAATTGTATTGTTATTCTGTAACCAATAATATAAAAACTGAAATAAGAACGCATATATTATTATCATTTCTGTTACAACTGCATTACTCCATACATAGTCAAATCCAAACAAGTTCCTAAAACAATAATGTTTATGTCTTACAACAATTTAAATATAATAAACGTATCCAGTTTGTGTAGCGTACTAGCGTATGTCTATAATATTTAATAGTTGTAGAGACACAATTCAATATGAATAGTATTAATAATAATTTTAAAAGTTTATTTTATCAAATGGATTTATGTTTTGAATTTTTCGTAAGCTTCAACGCGTTTATATTATATTAAATATATTATATTATGATACATCGCCAGTATAATAAGGTGCTATAACTCAAAAATGTTGAATATGAATGTTTTGGTTTTTATGATTTAATATTATTTTAAAGTTTAAAGTATTTTAGATCCCCTACTGTTTTTTAACGATTCTATCAATAGTGATTATTTTATAATAAATCTTGATATTAATTATTGAACTGGTTGGTACTATTGAAGAGTATTTAAGGACATCATTGCTATTATAATATAGCCATTGTAAAATATTATTTTTTAAAAACAATTTTATTTTCTATATTGAGTAAAATATAAATACTGCATTTTTGATAAACAGTAACATTTTAATATTTTGGTTTTATCCCATCAAATCGATTATTAAAAAAATATATATAATGCAATAAGGCTTTAGGTACTTATTTTAAATATTTGAAAAAAAATAAAAAAATGTTACTTTCAGGATTTCTTAGGAATAACGAAAACTTTATTAAAAGCACATCATACTTAATTGTAAGTGTTTTATATACATAATTTTAATAATAATTTAACTAATCATATAATCGATAGAAATTATCAATGTTTAAAATCGCTTTAATAAAAAATCTCATATAGAAATAATATTTTTTTGATTGGTACTGGCACTTTGATATAACTGGAAAAAATAACAATAATAATTGGTAAACGAATTATATGTCTTCACAAAAGCAACTATCGATGCTTGGACTATTATGGACAGAATTACCGGAAGGTTTGACTAACCGATAGCTGGTGTGAGCAAACCACCGAACGAGTATAATTGACATCTGAGAGAACACCGGCAAAGTGGTTTATGTTACAATGAATTGCGGGTGGGCGTTCATTAAAGGTCACTAATGAGAGAACCACTGAATCGGGTTCGGTAACCAATTTCGACGTTCAAACACCGCAAAAGAGTGTCATTTATTTCGTTGGACGAACGAACCTCCCCTCACGGTCGCTCCAACGTCATTTGCGCGCAAATGTATTCAAATCTAAACCGTTATAATATAATTATACTGTCAAACTTCCGAAATGATGTTTGTCTATAACGAAAGATGAATTATTTACAACTGTATTGTTAAAAAAAAATATTCATCGTCAATAATCTCGACTGTATACTATTAAATTGAATCAAATTAAAACACTCGCACAACGAATAAATAATTATTGAGTTAAGACGAGACAAATTATATTTTTCAATGAAATATTTAAATTTTAAATCGTTTTTTTCATATTTTTTTTTCATTTATCATCATAATATTGATGATAATAATACGCTTATTAATTCTATGAAGTTCATTAATGTATAAATTAAAATGGCAATGATTATTTTCAATAAATACAGAATAAAAAACTCATGCTGCGCGAGTAAATACATTTTATACAATTATAAGTACAATGACCAATTTAATTATTCGAAAAATACATTTTTTACTGCATTTTAAGTAAATAACATGTTTATTAATCAATTATATTGGCTCATTTAGTGGTATTAAAAAAGAAAGTAAAAATATGTGTCATTAAGACTTTTTTTTTTTAATTGTTTCATTGGTTGGTTTATTTAAGGTACTATTTTAAGTTGATTTTATTTTATGTCCGTTACATATCACCAGCGATTGAAAAACATCATGATATTAAATTTATATTTTGAGGAAATTAACTTAAAAATATGTTTAACTATGTGCTTAATTTGTTATTTGAATGGTTTTTATTTTTAACTTACTAAATTATTGGAAATCATTACATAGATGAGTTATAACTTATAAATTAAGAAAATATCCAGTGGAAATAAATATAAGTTTTGTTATAACCCATACCAACTACCTTATACGATATTAAATATTTGACATCACATCCTGATTATATTATTATAAAAACATGGCCAAAAGTCACACAATGACCTTTTCTAGATGAAGTTCTAAGTTAAATTTAGCTTAAAAAACTAATGAAATTTATGTTCTTTTCTTAGGTTTATTGTTGATTTAGGCTTCACATTAGTGTTTGAGCACCTACTCATTTGCATATAAATACAATCTGCATTAAATCACTAAAAATGTTGAGTTTTTATCAAATGGGTGGTTGATGAGTTTAATTTATTTTCTTCCATCAAGCTGTTATATTTTATCTCGTCCGTTATTTTCTAGAACATGGCTCAATTATTTGTTATCTATGTACTGTGTCTAAAGATTTAAAGTTTTTAGGCTGGAAAGAGTTCAGCATTCTTTAGTTTTGATTAATTTATTCTGAGCCTCTCCTGTCTTAGATCACCTTGTTCCATGGTAGTCGGTTGATCACAAGAAACAGAGAAATCTACGTTTCCTAAGCAACTTAATCAGTGGTTCTATTGACTCCTTGGTCTTACATCCCAAAATAAATATTCATGTTTCTTCACGCTTCACTAGTTATGTTATTGTCCCTTTCTACATCCCTAAATTCACCATCAACCATGCTTGAAACAGTCCACTTACCAGAATTATGATACTTTTTGTCAATAAAGAATCCTAGTTTTTCGTATAGTTTTTTTATTCTTGATTTAATTTAACTTTAGTTTATATATTTTTATTTTGTAATTTACTATTCTATTAAGAATTATAATAACTATACCATGCATATTATTATGATTTATTAAATATATAAGTAATAAGTTATAATTTATCTGTACATGGGTGAAGCTACCAACTAGGTATATTATTTTAAGTATTAAGAGTGCCTTACAAAAATCGAACAAACTGAGAAAAAAATGTATTCTTACACATTTTTTGAAGTTTTTGAACTATGCTCCACTTGTTGAAACTTAACATTCTTTCAAATTAATATTAATTTACCCACTATAAGAAATAAATATAATATTAATATAACTATGAGCGTTTATGACCAAAAATAATTTTTAAATTTTTATAATTGCAACTATTAGATTTTTTAGTGACGGAAATCGTAAAATTAGGTACTTTAAAGTTCAAATATACAAAGTAATTTTTCTTCAAAAGCATAATGAGAAAACGTGTTTATTAGATTTTTATGATTTCCTATTAACTTATTAACTTCTATTTTATACTTATTAATCACTGAATTAAAATATACAAATATAAACTCAAAAGTACTCTTGAGTTCAATTTTCTGTTATTAATTAGTTGAAAGTCAGAAACTAATAAATTAACAACTGATATTCAAGCGGGCTCTGGGAATACTTGAATAAGTTAGGTATATCTTAAAAATACGTATGTAATATTACTGCGAACACTAATAACTCGAAATTATTCATACATTTTTATATTACCAAGAACAAAACAACTTAAAGTTTTAATTAAAATAGTGTATCGCGTGCGGGTCGGTATAACATCGATTTCGGAAAATTAAAATCATTCGGATAAGTAAATTTGTGAAATTTTAATAAGATTTACTCGTCACGATGTTTTATGACTTTTTTTGTGATATAAATGTCTCGGCTCGCGCAGAATTAATTTCAAGTCGAAGCTATAATAACAGTTATTACAAAGCTGTACAAAGCTATATAATATATTATAATATTAGCAATATTTTTAAACCGTAAAATATTACATTTTATGCGTCTAACCGTTAGATTTATTTTTATGATTTTTAACGAACCACCGGGCCGCCGTTTATCATATAAGATATTATCTGCGTTTGTTTTACCAGCCTGCAACATACGAAGCCTAACCCAATAATATAAAACGCACTACTATTATGTTCTCGGATTATTATACGTCGGTGATGTTCATGTCACCCATATAACGTTTCTAGATTACGCCATAAAAGTGTGTATGTTGTTTTAACGATATCAACAATGTTTTATTTTTCCCGGGACAATTTTTATATTACGACGGATGGGCGTGCTGAGGTTATGTTACTGTATCGAATACCTAACGCGAATTCGATTAGTTCACATTGTTATCAACGTCTCCGCCAGAAACGGGGAAAGTCACGACTGCCGTGGCGGCGCTATGGAAAACGCCTGAAAAAATTTCGCGGGTTAAAAAGTTTATACTTATACAGTTTGTGTAATTTCACGCAGAAAACCACGAGCGACACGTGTAGACATCTGACGTGAACGACTCTGCGATACGAGATAGGTTCGATTTTATATCGTATTGTATTGCATAGTGTCAAAGAGTTTGGAACGAAAATAAAAATAGTTAACTTAAACGAAAAACGTTTACGTGAGCCATCGACTCGATTATAATATTGTAATATCGTTGTGTATAATAATAATAATCTCGCGGGCGTAGAGATTAAACCACTCGCGCGCGGGGCATACAAAGAAGCCGGGTAGGAAAGTTTCGGCCAAACTTCGAAAGTACCTCTATGTGATTTTGTCCTTCAAGTGGGCTGGGTTAGGTCGGGAGAATTTCTCCATCGTACCGATTAAATTGCACCAGGGACCAAAGTGCGTGCGTGGATTTTCCGGGTTCCGAGGAATGCTTCGGGACGTTTAAGAAAAACGAACGGTGAGGAACGCACACGCAGTCTGTGTGTGGTACGTGTAAGGCAATCCTTTTGTCACTAATCAACAGTACATTTTCTTAGTACATTAATGTTTTTTTTTTTTGAAAACATAATTAATTATTTCGCATGCTTTTTATGGTGTTCCCCGGGGTGAAGCGAGTGAGACGCAGCCTCGTTTCTACAACTAAATAACAGAGGGAAGGGATGACAAATATAAATTTTTAAATACACGCTATTTATTTTAATATATTATTTTCTTCAAATCCGAACAATCATTATCTATGTATAATAATTTTAAATTATCTACTATTATATTTTCATGTTTTCATGGTTTTAACAATTACAACGAAGGCTTAATTAATTAATGAATAAAACCGAAAAAACAATGATAACACAACAACTGTGACCCAGTTACAACAATACAATGTTAAAAGATACGACGTAAAATACGCTCAATACGTTCATACACCATCAAAAATATTTTTCCTTAGTTGATCTGCACAAATAAAAACATATCAGAGGTGTCAAAAAATATATGATAAGACAGATACAATTATAGATCTATGATTAATTAAAAATAAGTATGCAGTACCTACAGTTAGTCCTTATTGGTTCGGCTTGAATAAATAATTGTTACACAGTGGCAATAATCCTTAATCTAGTCCAGGATATGCCATTTAGATTTGATTCGGTAGGCTTGATCGACCGACTTTTTGTTACACATTTATGAACATCTCACGTATCGTTACTGTGACTAGGTCAGAATTTGTTTAAAATGATATTTATTCATCGTGAATCGCTAACTGGGTTTTTAGCTCACCGGATGTGTTTTATTTTCACTCTTTTGAAAAGGCGAACAGTGAAATGGAAGGTCGAACGGAAACTCATTGTATTTACACATGTTCATTGTGCACATATCCAAATAAATTCTTATGGTTAATAGATCACACACTCACACACTCGCACATCACACAAGCAAACGACCCAACTCACGATTTATTTACGAGCTCCAAGTCCTTGTTATATATTTTTATTATGATTTAAATTCACTTCGATATTGACCCAGTTGTCTCGTTAATAAAGTAAAAATTTTGATTTGATTGAATAACAGTTGAAAAAAATAAAAATAAAAAATAATAATAACAATTGGTGTGTTTAATAATAAAGCTAGTAGGCATTGTTATAGTTTTCATTGATTCGAGTATAATATTATATTTTTATAGCTGTAACTTTTTATGCATTTGTCTGGTAATGGAAATTCGATTAAAATTCACGGAGTTATTACAAATAAATAACAATATGTTCGAATAAAGAAATAGTACAAAGAAATATCGAAGGAATCGAGAGCGGCAAATAACAAAACCAATTTGAATAAAAATTTTAATTAATCTCAATCTTAAAATCAATTGTAAAATTACAACTTAAAATTTTTTGGTTCAAACACAGGCGACTAAATATTTTGAGCAGTTAAAATAATTACAAAAATAAATTTAGATTCCTTTTAATAATTTGTTGTGCTAAACTGAGTAATTCAGAAGTTTGGAATTATATTTAAATTTTTTGAGAAAAATTATTTTAAATTGAAAATTAAATCAAATATCTAATGGTTATCTGATTAGTTAACAATTCGACAGTTAGTCGACAGTTACTACTAGAATTTAATTTAAAAAAAATCAATTACACATTTTTAGTATTCATAGCATTTTGATTTGAAAATCTAACAATCTAATAATTGATTTCGAAAATGATGACGCTAGATTGGCTAAATTTAATATGCATAATATAATATCTATACCTATATTCTATATAATATATCTTAATATACCTATAATATTTATTAAAAATCGAAATAAAATTCAAGATTAGAATAAAAACACCAAATATGTTTGTAAATCGTTTCGATGCACTAACCTCGGTGGAGGGTTATGATATGATATTAAATTGTATAGAATCAATGAATAATCATATTCAAACACATTTATATAATACGAGTAGATCTTGGTATTAACGGCACTATAGTTTAAACTTTTTTTATTTCTTTTTCTCAAATAAAGTTAGTAGTTACCTATTACTTATTAGTTTTTTCTAATTGTATAATGTACACAATTTAAAAAATGTTTATATTTTATTTTAAATATCATCATGTAAATGTATAATTTAACAACTTTTATTTGTAATATATTCAAAAACTCAACGGTAAATAACGATATCTGTAATATGCATTTCAATATTACCTACTGAGTGTAACAGAAATAACTGATAGATGTATTTTACTAACTAATATGTAATAACTTGTATTTTTAAGCATTTTTGAAATATTCATATAGGCAAAATACTCATTGATCTGTTAATTATTTACATTCTATACTTGAGTACCTACTTTATTCGTATTATGTTTGGTTATATCAGATTAATATAATATAATTGAAAATGGTTACTTTGTTATTTAAATCGGTATTTACCTTAGCTTGATTTTACATCAATTTCTATTCGCAGTTATGCATACCATTATTAATGCTGTATTGGCGTCGACGAGATTATAATTAGATAATCTGTTCATTTTTCGTATAACATAGGATATTTAGGAGTTTTACTGTCGGAAACTAACTGATATAATATAGTGAATAGTGATATGATATCCTATAAAACGAGATTGCACGAGATGAATTCAATATTCATATTATATTTATTCATGTCTGTGTAGTGTTCCTCGGAACATTGAGAGATTGAATTAATACACACTCACGCATATTATCGGTAAACATGAATATTATATTAATATAACATACGTATCGTGTAGCAGCTATGTCTGATAATATGTATTACGGTGAAACAAATATTGAATTATTACCAGCTAATATAATATGATTAGGCGTAGACATAGTACAATATTTCGTCGACGAACCCGCTAGTATACCGCCTTATAGTTATAGCCAGGGCTAGGATTTGTATGCAATAAAAAACGGTAAAATATGCATTTTATTTACCAAAATATGTAAAAATGGTTATAGCCTTATAAAGATATTTATTCAATCACTATTATTATTTAAATTTTTAAATTTTTTTTCAATAAAGATTAGCTAATAAACCACGATAAATTGAAAAACCAAAAAAAAAAATAATAATATTTACTACAACAATAAGTCATACGACGACAACAACGATAGAATCACTGTGTGAGCCATAAAAAAATATCCTCGTCTTACATTCCAAAGGTGATTATCGGGTCACGCGTAATTTGATACGAGCTTTTATCGTCGGGTATAATACGACGAGGGTTGGGAGAAAAAAATTGTTTCACCGACAAAAATGACCGAGGCGCGACGTTGAATATAAAAAAATAATAATAAAAAAAAAAAAAAACCGAGGATAAAGTGTGGAGTGCAAAAAAAAAACAACAATTATTCGTCCAGGATGCTTTCTGCGGAAACAATAAAGGAAATAAAAGTTAAAAGTTCTAGCACAAAGTTGCGAGTACACTTTCTATTGTATAATACGCGGCGGGCGAACGGGTAAGAATAGAATTGGGAATGTTTGGGTGTGCGAAAAAAGTTTTATTTTTAATTTCATCGCGGTCGTTATCACAACCGGGTTTGTGTCACCTTGACGGAATCGTTAAGAACCCTTATTCGTCCCTCTTCTCGATACGGCTCGTTTACCAATCTCCTGTGATATTATTATTATAATACCGACCACTGGCTGTACAAATTTGATGGATAATGATCGTCACTATTTTGTCCAAAAAACAATACTATTCGCAGTGTATTATAATATATTTTTTCATGTTATTCCTACACTAACGTGTTTGGAAATTCCAGTGGACTGAAACGGAATTGTAATTAAAAAATACAAAATAAAACCACTCGACTAATATTAGTTTCGTATGAATATTGGAATTTGATATTGAAGACATATTTTTATCGACACTGGTCGTGTTTTAATATTGCGAATTATTTTTATTAATTGTTTTGCTATATTGCTCGAGAGTGACGTGTTATTTAAAAGTAATATGTTATTGGTTATTCAAATATAGATTAGTTATAGAATTTCCCGTTATAGTAAGTAGTGAATAGTAGATAGTAAATAGTATAGAAATGCTACTGAAACTCTTTATTGAACGGTATCTCATACACTAATTAATGATTTGTTGACCCATCCAATTTCCTATTAACAAAGTCAAAAACAGCTATTTTGTAACAAAGCTTATGTATATTAGAACTTAAGTACCAACAAGATAAAATATACCATGGACATCCAGTTTACTTATTTGAATTATATTTATTTGAAATTGTTCGTCTTAAGGGTATGATAAAATATGCTCAAAAAGCAATACATCAAAACAATTTCGGGAACCAATACCCACTTAAATAGCGCTGTTTCAAAAAAAAAATTGAGATAATATTATTAGGAATTAAATGTTTATATTATATTTTAGTAAATAGTCAAAAGGATCATATTAAATAGTATAAACTGATAGAAAGAAAACCCTTCAAACGCTTCGTTAGAATTTCACTGACAATATCCATAGATTTGTCGTATTTTGATTATATATTGATGACTTATATAGTGTGTGTGTGTGTGTGTGTATATTGTATTTACTATTTGAGATTACAGATTACGCGGAATTGCGAAAGGAACATTTTTGATAATGGCCCAGAGACATCTGCTCGACTGTTTGATATAGAAAACGGCGGCGCATATGCAGCCAAATGGTAGCCAAACTAATAAAACCAAATTGATTTCGTAAGAAGAACAAAACGTAACAGGGGGCCAAATGGAAGTAATACCCGCACGAAACATACTGTAGATAGGTATAAATAAATAAAATAAAATAGAAACTAAAAAAAGAGTCGTTCGCATAATAGTGCGTGCATATTATATGATGCAGACGCATAAATATGGATTAGGCGAAAAATAAAAATCGTATACAGTATAGTTATTATTGCAATGATCATTACTTTAAATGCCTAAGTGAGGCAACATATTATAATACAGTCACGTAGAAAATAATATTCAGTGTAATTTGCGTTGGCCAAGTATAGCTATAGGTATATGTATTTAACGAATAATGAACGCACGCTAGCCTTAAAGTTCTAGCCGCCAACATTGTGATTGATAAAGTTTCGGTCTTTGGAAAACTTTCAACTGTTGTTATTCAACTTCCATATAGCGTCTGGAAAAACCCTATAGCGACAGCTCACTATATGTCCGAATCAAACGCCGAGCAGTTTTGCAATAGCACATAGCCACACGTTTATAATGAGGGTGTATGAAAAAGAATATGAAAATGGTTAAACCGCAGTCGTTTCAACAGCAAAATAAATGTTTATCGCCTATAGTAGAATATTATATAAGTTTTCGAGCTTTCTCGTATTATATTCCCATGACGGTACTTTGTTTAATTTCGCTAACTTCCGCTGCGTATAAATTACTATCGGGTTACACAGTTTAATTTGGTCAAGTTCTATTTGTACAGTATTTATATTTTATGCCGAGAAAATGTGTGGTACTGATTTTGATACAATTCAACTTACGTATTTATTCGTGTGTATTTTTTTTTAACATTTTATTGCAAATTAAATAGAGCGAGGGATAGTATGGATAATCAATTATACAAATAGGCAGTAGGTATAAGCCCTCGGCAGTGGTGTTGACTGTACCTCATCATTGAGTAAATTACAATATATTAGTGATACGTCGAGGTCGTGTAGAATCCCCCTTGTTTTGTTTATCAATATTATGATATTTGGTTATGCATTTAAACTGTGGTTCAACAATTTAGTGAGGCTGCCGAGTTAGATTTATTCATAACATCTAATCAATTGAATTCAGTGGGTAAATATTTTAGTTTAAATTGTTTGCTTACACAGAAAACTGCGACAAATAAATAAAATGTCAAAGTACAGAGAAGTTATATGTTTACAATTATTATCTGATACCGTCTAAATATTTTCGATAGTGATTAGGTAATGATTTTTAATTAGGTACTATTATTAGTTATGAAATTACAAAAAAAAAAAAAAAAATTCTGGCCGACCGAGTTTAAATCAAATCATTCGAATTTAAACTGCAGTGTATGATATACATGTAATAATAATATAAACATTAAAAACTGAAATGATTTAATAACATCCATACCATGTACAGCTGCTGCAGCTATGATATACGACTCGAAATGATTTAATGGTATTATAGAGCTTACGACTGTACCGGGACTCGGGTAGTGTTAAGTGAATTATGCTTAGGATTTACATACCGTTTTATCGTAGAGTAGTTGGATTTTACAGTTCAATTGCACCGTGGACCCGATACGGGCGGTGACGTTGACGGGCCCGGGTCCGTCCTCGAACAGTGGCGACCATTTCGATCCGACTTCGTGTTGATGATGGTTTTCTTCGATCAAATTTACGTCCATCGTAGTTTCTGTCGTTGAAATGTTTTCTGCAAAAATAACGTTAATTTGTCCGTTTGAAACCATAATAACAACGGGTCGACCGCCATCATGAGCCATCTCACTAGTTTACTCCCGTACGCCACGGGGATTTTTCATAGGTTTACTTGGAAACAGTTTTGACGATTTAAACAAAAATTCGATAACAAAAAAAAAAACTAATAATGATATCTGCAAGCTTGTTATACCATAAAGAAAGTGGCAACACTGTACATTTTAAATCCGACTAGAAAATACTGATTATTGTGACTACAAACGATCTATCGCTAAACATCGATTTCAATCCTAGTAATATTTTTGAGAACCCGAATAGATTCTCAAAATCGATTTTAAGTAAAAATAAACCCGTGGCGGTCAACCTGATAATAATATGTTACCTACACATTAATAAGAATTACACAATACTATTGTAACATTCGTTACACCCTATAAATTATACACTAAACACACACTATAGGATTGACCAATACAAAATATACACACTCAACACTTTTTGACCCATAGACATTGTTAGTTATTTTTTTTTTTATTGATTAAGCCGCGGCCATTGGGTGCAGGTTCTTAACTGTGGGAGAGGGTACTGTAGGTTTAAACACGTGTGTTTGTTTCAGAATTTTCTAGTGGGCACCCGTAGGTGTCTGCCATGCCCGGGTGGGAGTCTCTCTCTCTAGACACCGTGACTGCCCGTGGCCGGGTTTCGAACCGGCGACGGTGCTCGGCCACTCCGTCCCTCTATATATATATATATATATATATATATATATTACTTATTATTAAAATGACACACGGCAGTTAGTTGGACAATAACCATCAACAGGAGCGAACTCACCTATATATTATAAACTTATTAACAGCCATCTACATGTTCGGGAAAGTATTATTTTTAATAAAATAATTACCATAGATCTATAAACCAAACGTGTCTCGGTATTGATAAAATACCTCATACACAGTGCTCTGACCCCCAGCTACGGAAAACTTATCAATAAGGAATAGAAAGCCTTCTCTGGATAAGTAATATCGCAACAAGGTTGTACCCCCCGACTACTTTACACTACTATAGTTACAATATATTATAGAACACAGCACGTAAAATGGCTATCCTGAAAAATATTTAAAGTGGTACAGTTATAGTGTTTCGTTTTTAGACGGTCGACCACTGTAGTCATAAAATCAGCTGCAGTACCTATTGGCTATTCTACCGCGTTCGTAATGTATTATAATATAATATTATGATCTAGGTCAGGAAATTCGTTAGTTTGAGCAAATTATTTCAGTAAACATTTATTACAACGCATTCACCACGAGTCACGACGACGATACGTATAATAATAGTATCGTAACACTCAGTGTACATTATATTATATTTATATTACATTTGTAAGTGACTATTGTGGTGTTGCTCACCGTTCACATGGATGCGTTTCGAGTGTTTATGCACGCGTTTCTACAACGGTGCACAGTGATAAACAAAATACTGAACAGTAAAAACGAAAAATAAATAAACCCTAGCTCAAAGTTGGAATAATACGACTGAATTGAAAACTAAAAATTTAATTGCGATGCAGCGGTAGTCGTGGAAAGAAAAAGAAAAAGGGGTCTAAGCTAAATACATTTTTACCCCCACTACTCTCCCTATTTCTGAGATTTCATCAAAAAAAAAAAAACCTTGACCGACTCCCAATTAGTGGAATGTATTCACACCTATAAATTGGTGGTAGATATAATGTAGCATGCCAATTAAAAATAAACATAATATATTAAGTAAGTCCAGTGGAACACCAAAATTAATATTCTAAAGACAGTAAAACCTCATAAAATATACAAATTTATAAACATACAATTAATTCAAAAAAGTATTAATATAAAATTTGTTATTGATAAGATAATATGACGATATAATCATGTTATATTATTCATTATTTAAAACTTAATATTGAACTATACGTATTTAAAAATAATATCGTTTCAGTCAGTTTCTTTGTCTAAAATATTATTAATACTATTACATCGTTTAACTTTTTTTGTAAGTGTAGTTATTTTAGTACGGTTTTTATGTATTTATTATTTTGTCTGTTTGAAATATTGTGTTGTCTGTTTCAACGATAAAATGTATGTTGTGGTCGGTTTCGATATTTTTTTGTGAAATCTGAGTTACAGTGAGTTTTTATTTAGGTCTGATTTCTTTTATGTATTCTTTATTTGATGTTTTGAAATTTCTATCAGTTTTTCGTTTGTAGAATATAAACAACAAAGTTCACTGTTACCGAAATAAAAACCGGCATAAAAGTGCCGGCATATATGGTGTAGTTGTATTAAAATTTACACGGACGAAACCTTAGAGTACCAATATAATATTATGCCTGGAAAAACTGACGTAATATATTATCACCATATCTTATCAATAATTATAATTAATCAGCTTTACCCCAATTCATTTAATAGTATTACTTTTTACTTTTGCTTTGAAGGCTAATTATAAATATTAACCTAACTGTCCAATTAATTTTACTTATATTATGTGTATTTTTTTAAATTTTTTATACGGAATTTTGGTCCAATATGGTAGAGTAACCAATAGATTTTTAACCCTTTTTATCTTTAATATCCTTTTGCGTATTTTTAATTATATTTATTTATAATAGTATACTTATAAATGTATTTTTAAAAATAATAATATGTTATAATATTATTATAAACTAGAAGTAGTCTAACGATATGAATTTTTTCTGATCAAAATAGTATGTGAGTTTTAACGACAATTTTCTTAACTGGGATTGAAATTATCAGAGATGGTTTGAAAATCAAACTCAATATTATTATGGAAACAAAAAATTAACTGTTTTTAATTATATCAACGTATTAAAATATCGTATGGAATAATATGACGAATGATGCGAGGAAACGATAAGAATATTCTATTCAGCGATTTACACGAATAACAATGTACCTATACCGCGTCTTATAGCATGCAATAACTTCCACTCAGAATATTTTCGACATTGACTTTTATAAAGTCACGCGTAGGTATTGGGGTTTACAATCGAGTTACAGTTTTAAATAAATATTAAGCAGCTCCATAATACGCACGATGTTGACTGGGTACGCATTATCGTTAAATAATAATTAAGAACGATGCGAATCAGTAATAATAATATTATGTCGATGATAGAGAATGTATGATTTAAACACGCGTCAGATATTTTGTAATCGATCGAAATCGAGAGTAGTAATAATTAAATATGCAATAAAATACCTGTTCGCGGATACCTATACTACGAATTTATCGTACTCAATGTATTTATTTTAATACGGAAGGATGCAATCATTTTTACCCGAAACATCGAATGTAATATCATATTATTAATATTATCACAATATTATATAATTATAATATCACATCATATATTATTATTGTTATTAACTTTAAAGTATCTACGGTTGCTAGTGGTGTCCAAGACGTCAGGGGTGGCAAGACGTAGTTTTACCCACCCGTCATAAGTTGTTAAATATTTTTCTTCGAATATTCTTTACCCCTTATTTCCAAATAGCGACTGTTACACCAAGTAATAATTTACCCTGGGGTTTACTCTGGCATGGACACCCACCCCCTACAAAATCCTTAGAGGTATAGCAGTCACTACACCATGTATATGGACTGCAGGGCACCAATCACAGTTGCTGATTTCTGGATTACACCAAAAAAATACATTTTTGTAGACAACTGATTATTCGTAGCAATTTTCAGTTTTTCAAAATTTTTTCAAAATTTTTTTTATTGTTTTTTACGATTATAATAATATAATATATATAATTACAGGGATTGTTAATGGTATATCTTTATGTGACACTATAAATTATTCTATTTTTTACCAGAAATCAGTAATAGAAGACCAAAGCATTTTTGAGCTTAAAAATGTATATAGACAAAATAAATTGATAGGTACTTTATTGTAAAACCAATACATTCATCTCTCCATTCAGAATCTAAAACGACAACCCCGAGAACCATAGGAAAATACAATTATACGATATTATCATAATGCTATTATATATTATACTTGGTATCGTAACGATATTTACATGACATTTATTGCTCAATGAATAGGTGAATGGCAGGAAGTTTTTGAATTAAATTTGATTGTGCAGATACGCTCCACGGCTTAAGAATTGACGGAAAACTACCTACTTTAATATTATATACTCATTCACAGCTACTGAATTATTTTCGGTTGCCAGGAGCTCAAATTATATATATTACATATTCTTACCTTCGTGAGCTGACTTACAGTGTTTTCTCAAACTGTGTCATTGATCCACTATATATCTTACTAATTTTCGTCTCGATGACCAACAACTTTAAATCAATTTAGAAGATAATTTGATAAATGATTTATCAGATGTAGTCTAACGAACATTATAATATGTATCCGTTGTGATCGCACAATTCTTACTGTATGACCCGAGTACGGGGCACAGACACAACATAGGATTTAAGATTAAGACGATTAAACAAATATTTATAATTTTTTATCTGCAGCTTTAAAAGTCGGGTACAATATTTTACTGATCAAAATGTGTATGGGTAGATATTGATAACTATTCTGGCCTTATGATATAATCACTTTTAATGATGTTGAATAGTGTTCAGTTGGGCGATACAATCCTTTAAACTTGCAGGTGGCCAGTGAAAACAATTTCGATTCCCTGCACACAGTTTGGGCAACACTGGTATGCACGCATACCGACAACCCTTGTGACAGGCAAATATATCGTCCTGCGTACGCTGTGCTCTTTTGTCTGCGGATGGCCGCCCAGTCACAATCAATCATTTGGCAGGTGAAAAGGTGTTCGGAAAAGTTGCTGCTGGAATTATACTAGTAGCTAGTAATTGCGTTAAAACCCGTACGCAGGAGACAGACGCACTCTCGTCGACGTTTCCCGCCGCGTGGTGCCACGCAACAGTAAGAAAACTAGATTACACGACAAAGTTTAGTTTTCACACACGAACACGCGCGTCTGTCATTAATGTCGAGATAATAACATCCTTTGTAGCGAACCGACTTTTAAGTCGGCTATTGAATTAAAACCGTTCTCATTCCACGACAAGGACGATGGTGACGAAAGTGGCGACGTGACGATATCGACTATAACGTCACAGCCAAGTACATGAGCTAAGATCAGTGTCTCTTTAACCACCGATATAATAAATATTGGCTATCCGCGGGAAAACAAAAAACCAGTGCCGATTTTCCACTACGCGCGTGGAGACGAATAATCTATTATTAGCTCACAAGTGCAGGACACGCTCGTCAGCTGACCATCAAATAATAATGTATTACATGAATGAAATTAAATCATCACCCGCGGAAGAAATCCATCTGCCTACGGTTATACACCAAATTATGACGTTATTAGTACCGACCTATAGTTTATTATTATTATAATCTCTTGTCGGCGCCACCGCAAGCAAGTCGTTATATTTCATTATACGCGAACATCGGACGTTCGGATACGACTAACATATTATAAATTTAAAATGTTCTTAATTTTGTACGAAAAAATATGAGAAACTCATAAAATAATCACTTCGCATACAACGTGCCCAGACTACGTGACTGTCAATCAATATACGGCCACTCAAAATTCTATTGTGGCCATAATTCACGCCATGTTCTCTGTATATACTGACTCTTTAATCACTTTCAACTGTACCGAATTCGCTCGTTATACTCCAGTGAAAAATGTATTGTGCCATACCGGATCCTTCACTCGGCTGGTTACAAAAGCCATTGAATTTAGACAAAAACATAATCGATTTTAATCTTAAATTTGTGTTTAATTATTATTATATATTATATTGTTATTTTTTATTGACCATTTCGTGCGCCATAATTTAAGGACTAAAATAATAATCTAAAAAAAATTATTTTCCATCGTCCAACAATTATTTACTCGACTGCCAGATTCAAGTCCCTTTGAAAAGGTTTTTTTTTAACATAATACAATACGTTAAAAAACTTCGAAATTAAAATAACCTCTATCAACGCCTTTAGCTTTTAGGTTTCTGACAATAATGAATCTCGAAAACAACAGTTTGAATGAAAACATTGGGATCGACATTTCTCACCAATATTAAAGACTGCAAAATACGTTTAGATAAAGTGTACTATTATATTATCAGTTGGTATGGACTTCTTATTTTCTATTTAGTCTTAGTGGTAATTATGAAACCATAATCCAGGCTAACAAATGTAACTAATGGCGGCTGTCTTCTTATAGAACCATTTGACAAATGCGATAAGTCTGTTTGTGATGCACGTTAAATAATAATATTGTTTATTTAATAGTAAGACTCGGTGCGCGGAAAAAAAAAATTCGGTGATTTTCGGCAAAGTTTTGCTGCGGAATTATAATATACTATATTATAGTACAGTAATTGCCTTTAAAGCCCGTGTGCAGAGTACCTCCACTCGTCGCTTACTCTGTTATTTCGCCACTCGGCTGTGAAAACCAGATTACACGACAAATTTCCGTTGTCACACACACACACACACACACACACACACAAATTCATTTGTCATCAACACGGAGATGATAACAAGAGCCGTTATTTGGCAATCGAATTAAAAACTGCCGTCGTCGACTCCCGACACGATACGATACGATACGATTCAGCAGTGGTTGCAACGACGACGGAAGAAGTAATACTTACGTGATATTATTCTTATGCAGGTTAGACTACCTGTGGCAGGTACACTTTTTGCAGGCACCGATCAGCTACAATAGTGTCGTGAATTTCATAGATTGTACGTTCATTACGCATTAATTGCGCGACGTTCAATACGGACAATGTTTGAATCGATTATACAATTTGATTGTGCAGAGACGCTCCACGGCTTAAGCATTGACGGAAAACTACTATAAATAATATTCTCATTCACTGCTGCTGAATTATTACCGGCTGCCAGGTGCACAAATTATATATCTACATCTAGACGTGGAGTTTAATTATTCTGACCTTCGTATACTGACCTACATGGGCGGACTGAGAGTACATCAGTCCAGGTGGAGATGAAAATAAGTCAATAAGTAGATATCAAGAGCTAATAATAGCAAAATATACGCATTGCCAACGCACACTAAGCCGATAACTGAGTGATATAAGATATAAAACTATAGAAGATGTCATAATCATATTATATTATAATATATGATTATAGCGGATACGAAACTAAAATAATAGATTGCACGACAGGTGACAGACAGTCAATTTACCATAATATTATCACACATTTATAATTTAAATTTAGAGCCCCTAAATTGACCGGCCCACGTGGACTTCTCCGCCTTTCCGCCCCGGCCAGTCCACCCCTGCTGACCTACAGTGTTTTCTCAAACTGTGTCATTGATTCACTTTATTTTACTAATTTTCGTCTCAATGACCAAAAACTTTTAATCAATTCAGAAGATAATTTGATAATAAGGGCCGTTATAGTTGGCAATCGAATTAAAAATCTATTTTAATTACAATTAATTACGAATTGAAGCAGTACGATACGTCGGCAGTGGTTGCGACGACGACACAAGTAATACTTTCTTAATATTATTCTTCTGCAGGTTAGACCAGTGGCAGGTATACTTTTTCCAGGCACTGATCAGCTACAATAGTAGGTATCGTGAATTCAGAATAGCATAGATTGTACGTTAATTACGCATTAATTGTCCGATGTTCAATAACAATATACGGACAATATTATGTTTGAGTCGATTATATACAATCGCACTTTATATACTCTAAAGTCTAAAGTCTAAAGTGTGTTTGATGATGATATGTATTTTTGTTTGATTGAGTGAAGGTATATAATATAATAAGTATAGTATTATAGTATTCAATTTATAACCATGGTCTTTCTTATATATTTTCTGCTTACACTTTTTTCGAATTACACGCATAATTAGCAGGAGAAAAAAAGATAAACTCAATAAATCGTAAAGTCAAGCAAGAATAAATTATGATTAACTAACGTGTTTTTAATTTAAGTTTATATAATACCGCATGTCCGCATGATACGAAAGTGTCAATATATTTTTGAGAACCGGTTTTCATATTATATTTTTTTATGGACTTGACCCGCGTTTTTTGCACATACAATTGTTTTCACAACTTTTAATTTGCCAAAAATTAATACTTTGTCATAATAATATCTGGACTGTTAGTTGATAATAAACTATAGCCATTTTAAATCGAAATAATTGGCCTTAATTTATATTCAAAAACAAGTGGATATTCGACTTTGGCATGGTTGCTGTTTGGAGAATTATTGTGGTAACTAACTTTTGAAAAGTCTCCGAATGAGCCCATTAAAGATTCTCGCGAATGCAACTTTTATCAAGATTTATGTTGAATATCTTAGCGATTTATTATCTCTCATAAACTTCCGATGTTTTTATACACTTCGATTACATTCGACAGTGCTGCAGTTATTGTAAATTACAAAATGCTATTAAAGATTTATTTTTAATTAATAATATTTTGGGATGTCGTATAAATAAATAAATGTAAGTCAAAAAAGTAAATTTATCTCATTATAAAAGTTTTGAATAAAAGTCAATGTTAAGACTTACATTTAATGAACAGGACCAAAGCTGTCTGCGTTATATATTTCGGTCACGCCACTCATATTGCACCAGCTTATGCAGTAGTGTCGACCCGGGAACTTAAATTTGTTTATTAATAAACGGTTAGGTAGCTATTTTGAAAATCACTAGGAGAAAAAAATGTTCTCGAAACTATAACTACAGACACGATACCAAAAAATATAATTCTTTATGAGATGACATATTTTCTTTATGATTCAAAACACATAATCATAACAGTTACATGTATTATAAAAATTAAATGGTTAACGTGGTGACGATGATAAGACATAAAAATTAAAAATTAAATTTATAATATATTTTTCTTAAAACACGAACACCGTTTACATTTAAATTGCGTCGACAACGGAAACTATTTCGGAAATATAATATTTTAGTCACACATCGTTGGACGCGCATATCTTCGAAAATAATATAATAAGCCAGCAGACTTAAAACGGTTGAGCACTGTTGTGTGCTTATACGTTCGTATATAAATAGCTAAAAACTGTGTATAGTAATACATTGTGAATTGTGTCACACGACGTATCACGTGAAACACATAAACGTATCGGATGATAGTGAATGTGAGCGTATAATATAATGGCGTACGAGGCGAAACCGACGACGACAAACACCGCTAAAGTTTGCACACGAGCTAATTTATAATTTGTGTTGATTGTTCCGAACTTGTTGAGCACACAACGGCTAAACCTTGGCCGTTTTCGACAAAGTATAATAATATAATGCCAGTTGCCGCACGCGATTACGGGAGCAGCCACGGGCTCCGTCTGACCTTCTTACATGTAATATACCAATTACAACTACTTTGCCCATCTCTGTCACTATGTGTGGCATCACGTACCTGTATTAATCACGGTTTTATGACATTGATATAATATGGGAACACATTTTCGACAAACCTCAACATCTGATTTAAATAGTTGTGTTTGAGTAGTGTAACCTTAGATCATGTTATACTAGTAGAGGTATATGATCTAAGAGGGTAGCCATATTTATAACATATATATAATATATAAAACGGACAAACTCTGTTAGGTATAAAAAAACCTCCGAATTGGTTTAATAGTTTTTATATTATTTTAACGTTATTTGGTTTGTGATTTCGTGTGTCCTGGACGATGTGTATGGGACGATACGGGTTCATATTTAATAAGCTGGGCACATGGACGAATACATAATGGATGGGACATTTGGCTCCAAACCACATGCCAAAAGAGCATCAAGTTAAACATAATGGTAACTGTATGGTATAGCTTGGTTACCTGACTATTTGTGATAGTACTCATTGATAACACGTTCAGCGTGTTGTCAGTTATAGTATTACTATTGTACAACTATTGTAATATTATCGCGTTGACGGTTAAATAAAAAAAAAAATATGTTTTTATTTTGATGCCACTATAATGGTTTTAACTCTGGAGTATCTCTGGGTATCTCTGGGACTCTTCTGGCAGGCTACTCCATGTGCGATTTACATAGGCATGTCCTGACCTTTACGGATTATCTATGGATGGGCCATATATTGTTTTCTCGTACTTATCACTGACAATTATTGGTCGTAATACTCGACGTTCGCCCCACGAAAACTGTTGTTTATATAGCTATGGCGTCAATATAAAACCGTAGAAATGTATTGTTTCGTTAGTTTTGAGTTAAGTTTTTTTACGCACACGTCATAATAATATGATTGTAGAAGTAATACGTGACCATTTTCTAAACATGGTACAAAAGGGCCCCGTTTGAAGTTTACCGGGAAAGGGATACATACATTATACTCAGAAGAGACAATTCGGTCTTAACCCCTATATATCGTCACCCTAAGTTAGAGAAATATCTGGGTAATATAATATACTACAATATCTTGGTTTCGACATGAAGGTTAGGTTGACTCCCGTAAGTTACCAAATCGTTGTTCATAAATATATATATGTTTCTTTGAATGTCCACAATTGGTGAGTGCTGACAATCACCTGGTGAATAAAATGGTACTAAATTGGTGAATGTTGAAAGATAAAACAATATAGACATAATATTGAACTAGTGGATGTTGACATTTACATCAGGATTTTGGTTAATTTTGAAATAGGTACGTATTCGCACATAATATTATAGTATACCTACTACTATTATAATAGTCTATAGACAATAATATAAAATATAAAAAATATTATGTTTAAATAAAAATATTAATAATTAATTGTATTAATCATTATTATTATTATTATTATTATTATTAATTATGATTATTTTGCCATACAAAAATTATTATTTAAAAAAAAACGGGGAAAATTATTGTACTTATTGCAACATGACAAACTGTTATCAAATTTTGTACTACATAAAATGCCATCATTTGTACAACCACACTTTTTTGTGATGCATTTTGTTTTGCAATTTCACCGCGTATACCAGTTGATGA
Organism: Metopolophium dirhodum; assembly: GCF_019925205.1. Taxonomy (NCBI): domain Eukaryota; kingdom Metazoa; phylum Arthropoda; class Insecta; order Hemiptera; family Aphididae; genus Metopolophium; species Metopolophium dirhodum. Next base: position 32,447,364 of record NC_083562.1, read on the forward strand.
ATTTGATGCAGTGGCTTTAAAAAAAAAAAAAAAAATATTTTGGTTATTGTGAAAATCAATTGAAATCAATAAAATATACCTATAACTACGTTGAATGACAATATAATACTAAATTTTATCGAGGCAGCTAGCATGGCGGTTAACCAGATATTATAATAAGTTGCAGTGTTCGGTAATAAAACATTTTATCGAAATTATCAATTGTACAATACCTTTACTGTATTGATAGGTACTAGAATATTAGATAGTATGATTAGATCAGATTAATTAATAATATCGACATCAACAACATTCACCAATATCGTTACCTAAATAAATGTCGACATTCACTAGTGAATTTTTACAAACAGTACAAAATTGATCAATATGCCAACATCCCCCAATGCCTTTGGTGACGACATTAACCGGTCAATGTCAGCACTCGCCAATTTCGGACATTCACAGTACCTAACATATATACGACATAGACAAACGTTGACGTGGATTTTATAAAATATAAGGTGATTGACTTGCCTACCTTTTTTTTGTTGAAAAGTTTTAATGTTTATTATTACAATAGTTTTTAGAATCTTAACTGTTGTAAACGGCTAAATACGTTTTTCATTTCTTATTTTGAAGTAGAAATAGTATTTACCTATCTGACAGTTTCAATGTATAAATATCGAGTTTCGGACTAGTGGACAGTGGTTAATAATTAATAGGAGTAGTGTATGAGGCCAACACTTTGCGAGTTGTCCTTGTGTCACTACGCTCATCTAAACTTTAAATAATTATAACTAATTCAACTCGTTCGAATTTAGATTTTTATATGTCTTAATTACCACATTAAAGTTCTTCGAGTAAATGAGTGTTTACTTTTAAAATAATAACACTGTATATTGTATAGATAAAACAGTTTTTGACGACGCACAATGTTGCACAAGTGTCACGAGGTTATAAGCTATAACGACTCAGGGATATAATATGATACCGTAAACAAATTCTGTATAGAGAAGTTGAACATATATTATATTTATTTTGATTAATTTAACAGAGCAATAGTAAATACCTATACATAATATACAGCTCGTCGCGGAGATTTCAGGTTATTATGCTTAAACGTTATACGGTTGTTCGAACCTGAACAAATTGATGAGACGCTACATTGTATTACGCGCCTATATGGAATATGGATATGAATATAACATATACCTAACCTATCATTGATTAATGATTATACACAATTAATGTTAAACGCATACTCAATGATTGTATCTTGTATGCACCAGTGTTGGGCAAAAACATTACAATATGATTAGCCAATGATGTTGGTTATATTTTATAAAGTAAACGTATACGCAATTGAAAACTGATCATTTTAATTAAAATATATAAATTTACCTATTGGAGAAGCGGCGTAGCCAGGATTATTCTATGGGCGAGAGGGACTGATAGACGATAGTGTGTTTATACAGAGTTGGTTTGACTGAGTCTACCATAAGTTAAACATACCAAGGTTTTATTTTAGGGTTCGGTTATACTGTACGGCTGTATACAAATGTGTATTTGCAATAACTTAAATACCTAGACCATTGAAATCATTTTTTGACTGTCTTAAGATTTCGAAAGGGGGGAGGGGGCTAAAGCCCCAGTACTCCCTGGCTACGTTACCGTATTGTAGGTATCATAATAGTCAATACTGAAGGATTAAGTAAAAGGATTATTGATGTTAAAAAAATACGATATATTTTGACCAGAAATTATTGTGATTTAAATTCACGAGTTTTGAATTATAAAATACGTAAATTGTAATGTTTATAAACTTTATAAGTATCGGTTAATCGTTTAGCTATTTTTTGTTCAACACACTGGCTGGTACACAAACATAATAATACATTTTACATTGTAGTATTGTAGCTGTTCAAAGAGTTTTCGATTTGTGTTTTGAAATAATCTGTTTTGGAATAGGAAATAAATTATAATTGTATTAAAACGCCGGTGAATCTTTGTCTGTTGAACGTAATTTATTTCTACTCGACAAAGCACATTGCGGTAAATAATTATTTCTAATTGACGTGTACTCGTTATACAGGCGGGCCTCGTTTTACAAACAAACCAGATTACGCTCCGTCCATTTCGACGGCGGTCCTTCTAACTATCAGCTTTATGTCGTTATCGAGTTTATTTAAAACAAAGATATAAGCTTGACACGCCGCAGTACTGGCTAATGGTGGGCGAAGGGGTGAGGGGGGTTGAAAAGTGTATCATCCCTTCTCAAGATGTCATAAATCTAAAAAAGTGTTTCGAGATTTTAGTGGCTTAATATAAAAATGATATACTGCAGTCATTATTATTACTATATATTATGTGGTCGATTTTTGTGAGTCTGTTAAGACGTCTTTCCGGGGAAACAGACCGAAATATCTATTTTTTTTTTCTTGGCGCTTAAAAACGTATTTTGTCTCTTTTAATCAAAAAGGATAGCGTGGTAGATTCATCAATAAATGTAGATAAAAACAATGTAAATCAAATCTTCATAATAATATACAGGATGTAATAGGAAGACCTGACAAAAATAAAAAATAAAAATATGCTACTTAAACCAATGGCGAAAATTGTGAAAACTGTATGGTTAATAAATAATTTGAGAAATATACTCATGTCAAGAAATTCTCAAAAATAATATTTTGAAAAAAGTTATTAGGTACGTTCTAAATTAATTTATTCTAATAATATTGATATTTTAAAAAAATCTAAAAAATAAACTACTTGACTTAGATAAATGTTCTTATCTTCAAAATTGTTCTTATAATCAGATTTTACGAATTGGCTATTTTGAATTTTTCCAAAAAAATTAAAATCATATTTAAAATTTTTTATTTTCAGTATTAAAAAGCAGGTAATTTGATGTATACATGCTGTAACTGACCCACTTGTAACCTACTGTATAGCTGAGCGACATCCACTTACCCACTTTTTTTTATATTGTACGTGTAGCACAAGCGACTATAAAGTATATATATAAAAAAAACATTTTAAATATTAATTAGAACAAAAGTTATCTGTCAAGTCTTCCTGTTACCTACTGTGGTTTAATATTGTTTTTATGAACATTATTAAGTGTTTATATCAATGCGTTCATTACGTATGGTTTTCGTATAACGCACATCCGACGTTCTGCGATTTTGATTTTGATACGACACGACTCACCAAAATATATCAAACATTAAACTGTATTGTGCCCTCACGCGTTATAGTTGTCCCCAAGAGTTCTATTTGTATTTTGAACGAGACGCGTTAAACATTCCTCGCGAGATCTGACAAGAAAATTCTGAATATTTTTCCCTATTTTTTCATCGCAAGAGCATTTTAACTTTTACGTTTACTCCTGCAAATAATAAACATTTTTGTCAAAGTATTCAAATACTGTGTTCGTAAGGCGCGTCTTGGACGCACGACCGAGTCGCTTGTACACGCACTGTATACGAACTTCGGTCGCAGTCATCCGGGAAAGTTTTCACTCGGCAGCATCGGATCATTCACCGAACGGTGAATATTTTTCAATACATCAAAAGCGCGTAGTCCTTTTAAAATGTACAGACTCATATTTCCTAAATTTCGGAAGCTCGCAAAACGGAATTTATTTGATTTTACGCGCTTTCTCATATTATATACAGTAAAAAAGTTGACGATTTTGAAAAAAAATTCACTTGTTGATTCGTTTGAGTTGGTGCTCGAATATATGTTTTGGGTAGCGTATTTGATGTATATTTGAAAATTGTGCACTGGAATTACATTTAATTATGCCACCAGATACGCTTTGTATTTATATAATATTAAAACGTCTTACGATGGTGTGTTATTTTTATCGAGTGTATTAGTTAATTTAGTATTTCGGTCCCATTCGCACAACCACGCCGTGCCAACTACTTAAGAGCTTTCTTCAAATTACGACGATCAAAAGAAAAAAAAACAAACTTTGTTCTTTAATCTTCGAAGCGATCAAACAATAGTAACATAATGGTGGTAGTAATCGTTATAAAACTCAAAATATGTAGAAAGAACAAACTTGTCGTACGAAAAACTATTTAAAGTACTCATCAAGCACCTTTATGCAAGATATATTCTGTTAACTTAAATATCGTTAAACTTTTATAAACATAACTTAACTTTTCGATGTGATAAACAAAAACGGATACAGCTGCTGGTATAGCTGGTAAAAGGAAACGCGGTTCCGACCAAAAAGATAACGCGCGATGAACTCGGGTCTTATTGTTGTTTTCGTAAAATAGTAATTTCGTCGCCCGAAATACGTCACCCAAAAACGAACCAAACACCGCACTCGAGCGTAGGTACTGATTTAAACCAACAAATTTTCTGAGAACACCGACTGTAATGATGGTTATAATTTTAAATCGTAGTCACCGTCTCCTTACCGTTTAATTAACAGAACACGTCGAGCCGCGCATCACGTATAAAATGGCTTCCCCCCCCACCCCCGAAACGATGACGATAAAGATTATTATTATTATCATCATCATCATCATCAGCAGCAGCAGCAGTAGCATTATTATCGTTATTTTTGTATCTGCCGTGCAGCGATGCATGCGGTCATCAAACGAACGGAAAGTAGACCAACCCTAAAGTAGACTTACTAGAAAGCGAGCGCGTACGTAGTAATAATAATGTATTCCACAGATCCTTTGACTTCGTTAAACGTTCGAGTCGTAGACACTTGACAATTCAAACAAGTCTCTGGCCGCCGCCCCTCGGAAAAGCGAACAGAATGCGTTTGTAGCTACTACTAAAACGACGTTAAACCGAATTGCGCATACATTGATATCATTATGATGTTTATTGTTTTATTGTAGTATTTGGAATTCGATGGTGTCTACTGTTTTCAAAATGCTTGCATGACCTCTGATGCGTTTGTTTCAAGTGATTACATATCATGACAATAATAATACTGTCGTATATTTTTGGTTTTTTTTTCGTTGGTTTGTACGTTTTTGTTATTAAAGATTATAACGAGATATTTTATAATGTATAAGCACATAAAACAACCATATACACTATGAAAAAAATAGTAGTAAAATAGACCCCTTAAATTAAATATTACGATACAAAACATAGTAAATATATATTTCAAAATATTATGCTATTATCCTATATTTCTTGCTTACAAAAATCAAATCACATGTATCTTTTATTTTCCTACTCTTTTATTCTATACTTGTTTAGTTGTGTATCACTATCATAGCGTTATTTTTATTTTATGATTGTTCAACTAAATATTAATATATAATTAATTAATTTGTAAGACTCAAACTCACTAATACTAGGTTACACCTCGGTGGTGAGTTGGGCAAAATACTTTTGTTATTATATAATCAGTTACTATTTTAGTAATTAGTGTTTTTTGTGAACATTGTTACTATTACATGCTTAATTGTTTTTATGGCCAGATAAAATATTATTATTATTATTATTCAAAATGTATTAACACGTTTGGCGAGAGTTTTTTGCACATGACATAGTATACTATTATTACGGCGTTATATGTTTGGCATCTTAGATGTTCACGTCAGGACATAAATATTTAGCTGTAATACAAAGATAAGTCAAAATATTGATCAATTTTAAAACCACGTGAAATATTGCTCATGTTTGTATTGTTTGTGCATAAATGGGTGCGGGGTAATTATTACTATAATACTCAAAACTTAAATACGAGCCACAGGTTAAATAAATTAAAACGCTACAGACTACAACACTAAAGGTACTCACTGTTCGAATGGACGCAAAAAGTTTGTATTTAACCGTATACCGATAAACAACAACGGGCCAAAGGAAATCTAACAAAAACGTGAATAGTTTAGAAGGAAAAAGAAAGAGTGGGTGAGAGAGAGTAAGAGGGAGGAGAGTGAGTGAGAGAAACGCTTTAAAAACAAAATCAAGCGTACCTATCTATATATAATATTATAATAATAAATAATTTATCTAATTCATAAAAGCATATTCAAATAATTTATTGTATTTTATGACTGTTAATTTATGGGACCTTAAACCGATAAATCACCATTATTTATGAATATAAAAACGATTTTATTCATTTACACGTACAATAATAATACCGTAGTGATTTTCAATCATTTTTATATGCATAGTGTCCTCGTACCTAATATAAAATATGACAAAGGGATAAGGGATCAAAGGGAACATTTTTATGGTGTATTTTTCGAAATGTAAACTATAAAATCAATGTCAGTGTCTTACAGCGTTATTAGAAATGGAAAGATGATTAAATGTTTAAGGATTTTAAGAAAAGGATTATGTAAAATAATAATTTCAAATTTTTTAAACAATAGTCATACACATTTCAATTTCCAACTCAAATTGAGTACACTGTCAATGCGTTTTGTTTTTTAGATTTAGTTTATATTATGGTCAACAATTTTACATTGAAAACATCTAAGCGTATCATTCTCATGGCTTTAGTTTGAAACCAACGATGTCGAACATTATAATAGCAGATAATCTATTGAAAAACAAAACACATTTACAATTTAAACATTTGTTACGACAATATTATGCGATCTCTCACTTTTAACGTGAGTTCAAACTTATAAGTACTACGCGTTCTGATATGTGTACATATATAGACTATTATAGTATATTAGTATACAAGTATTTTGTTTGTAAATACTTCAATTCAAAACTGTTATTGTTGTTCCGTAATTCTACTGGGTCAAGTCCAAATTTCTTAAACTTTTCGATCGTGATTGGTGTATCGAGTACTTGAATTTGGATTGGTTATTGGGATTTCTATTCGAAACGTTAAAGTATAAGGATGTGCTACGTGAAAACTTCTTTGGTGGTGGGCCAAATTGTACATTTTTACCTTTGTCGTGTACCATGAATCAGCTGAAAGAAAGACAATTAAAACAATCACGTATCTTAGTAGATATTGCTTTGTCTTAGACATTTGATCTTTAGGAAAGAACGAAAATCCCGACGGCGTTCTATTTACGGATTGCAATACTTACTATACTACAAGTTTAATAGCATCTAATATCTATATTGCCACAAATTGTCAAATATAATAAAATAAGTACATTATGTCATTTATATTATTGTATTTTCACAACATAATTATTAGTACCTATGCATATTATACGTATTACTTAATTATAATATAAGATGACTTAATGGGTGTTATTAAGAGGGTACTACACCCGCATGCGTTTCCACTGTCTTATAAACGCATAACACGGCAATTTGTAAACTCAGCAGATCAGCTTAGCTATGTTAGTTTAAAAATTAGAGTCAATTGACCTCTTGTACAATTTTAAGGTAAGATTATTATCGAGTAAACCCCATTTTTTTTCAGATTTTAATTTCGAAGCAAGTTATGAGTATTTTAAAATTTACAAACTTTTGTAAGACAGACAGAGCGTATGCGCTACGCCCTCTTAATTATTATTACTACTATATCGAAAATAGAACGAAATTATTCAGTTAATTATATTACCTATTCATCTTGTTTGAACTAGAATTAAATGATTATTAATATATATAGACGATAAAATATGTGTATTGTATAGTTGTCAGCTGATATCTATTCGGTACTTGTGCAGTTATACCAACTAAAACAATAAATTACTCATTTAGACGTGTAAATTATTTACTTAATACTATGGTAATGTACTTTTTAAACTTTATTTTCTCAACGTTGCTTGAGATAAATCTTCCCCATGACCGTATGCCTTTTTATAAAAGCTGGCCATAAATTATTATCATTCATTATATTATTATAGCTTGGTCACTTTATATTCCCTTTATATCGATATTTTACTTCCGATTATTTGCATGTGTACAACGATCAAATACTGAAGTACATACAACGAAAGGGCGGTTTATTGCCAACGACAAGAATATAGATTAAACTTGGGAGTAATTAAACAGTAAACCTGTAAACATGGTATCAGTATATAGTACCTAATATTATACTTCATACCCATGTATTTAAGGTTAATAATTTTATTGACCTATAAAATAATTTGAAAAGTTATGCAGAAATTCAATGATGTGTAGTAAATAAAGAGGTGGACAAGTGGGTAACGCTCTGCTGTATAGTAAGTGTCGAGTGGGTCAATGTAATGGATGTGTTCAATTTAAACTTAAATTTAATAAATTATTGCATACGAAAAACCATTCTAAGTGAAGACGGTCTGTCATCTTATAGTAATAAGATATCTTAACATCTTAAATAATGTCATAGTACCTATTATACTATTGAAGTAATTTATTTTACTATTACAGAGTAGATTGAATTAATTTTGGCAAAAACACTATAGCATTTCAAAATGTCATTGTGTGTATAAAATATTATAATAAACTTTAAAAGTTTTAAGTTCCCACGAATAATGTTTTTTAAATTAAAGCAACATAACTAAAAACGTTATTCTTAGTTTGAAATTTAAGTATTAAAATTTGGCAGAATAACTTTTCTATAAAAAAAACAATGTGTTTATGTAATATGTTTTACTTTTTTTGGTACGGACTAGTTATGAGAAACCCTGTTTTAAAATTTAAATCAATGATTTCGTCTAATTATAAACTTCAAATGATTAGAAAAAAATGTGTGACTGTTCTTTTGACACATTTTCAATGGTATCTTATGATGAAAAAAAAAACAAAATAAATTTATATAAATGTCTATAAATAGCTCAAAAAGAGTCAAAATATGTAGAAAATGTTATCATTTACAGAAAATACTAATATGAGCATTTAGTAACAAATTTCAAGAATCTACAGTTTTTCGTTTTTGAGTTAGGTGTACCAAAAATAGGATTTTGTTAAAAACTGGTTTTGCGTGATAATTTTCTTTTTTCCTTTTTTTGTAATTGTTTGTAATCCTTTTAATTGTTTTTGTATTTCCCGACGCTTTTGAAAAGAACTTTGAATTTAAAATGTTTACCTATTCAAGTACTAACTAGGTACAATTTGGTACCATTAACCACCCTCAAAGTTCAAAATGTATATCATCGTGTATAAATGATCAGTATAATATCAGAAATAAATACATTGATCGATCCGCTCAGAATCTAAAATATATTAAGGAACGGGAAAAGCTTATTATTTAATTTTCAGAATTTCAATGACTTTAAATGAGGATAGAAATGAGTACATACATAACATTCATGTTATTGAGGAAATACGAAAAACATTTATGATGTCTTTTTCATTATATAGAACAACAATAGTTAAGTAGGTAAGGTGAAATTTCAATTCACTTTCAGTATCTAACCGTAGAGTTGACGTATAGTTTTTCTCCGAAGAAGGATTAGATTTCCAGTTTCAAAGGAAACTTTAGTTTAATTAGATTGTGTTTTCTTCAGTGGTTCTATTACTCATTTGGTCGTCTTGTGTAGGTGAACAGTTTGAAGGTACTAGGTCAAACATCCTTTATAATTAGCCAAATGGTTTCTCTAAAACATAATGCGTTTTGTTCGAGTATATAACATAATATAATAATATAATATGTGATTCAGCATATTTACGACCGCTATGTTTTATATATTTTTATTGAGTCAGACGATCAGATAAGTGTTCAAATATTTTTACGTTCAATTTGAAACCTGACATGAGCTGTAAGTAAATGTTTAATAATAAAACCGATTCTAACTGTTGCATAGTTTGAAATAAATGAAAAAAGTTGAGTAATTTTATCCCCACAAAAATCTATGATGTCATTCGTGTATAAAATATTTTGCTTCAGGTTGTAAGTCTATTTATATTGACTGTTATATTAAAAATAAAAATTTGTCAGTAATCTTACGACAGACGTACGGGTGAAAAATATGAGGTTAATTTAAAATTTTAGTACTGCATGCATAATATCTAAAAAGAAAAAAATTGGCCGAATGAGGTTATCCGAATAATATGAACGTTATATGTGTTTGAACAATCACACTATTCACACATAAAGACACGGTGGTTTTCTTCGACGACCGGAGATTGTAACTTTGAAACGGTATGTAGCGAATAGGTGGTAATCTCTGTCGTAAATTCTGATGAGGACACCGGAAGGATATGAAATTACTTTGTCAGCGGTGTATGCACGTCCGGTTACGACCACAATCGCCTTCTTGTGACCACGCTATTCGAAGAGCCGCCGCCATCGCGGTGACCACAATATTTGTGTATGCCCACCCACAGAAGCAAGCTGACCTAACCTAACCTTGATTTCTCTCTATCACCCGCTATCATATTATTATTATCATTTATCATCCATGTTAATAGTCCGGAGTAGTGAGTACTATATACCTACAGAACGAGTGATCCCGGATTTTGAGATATATATTAAAAATTCAATTAAATTATAATATAATATACTTTTTATATTCAAATAATTTCAATATCTGGGAATATAATTCATCCCATCAACGATCCGGAGATACCAGAATAAAGGAATTCAGCTAAATATTAAAAAAAAAAGCATCTAGATTTATGGTCAAAATATCGATGATACGCCTTGCGTATAATATACTTATAAGAATGCTGCAGACGACTGTGTTGTATAATAATTGTACCTACGATACGTACGGCGACATATTCTGATATTTAACCGCCATTTTATTACATATTTTATAATATTTAAATCCTTATTATTGTTATTACCATATCACATTATTTTATGTTTACATACCTAGTTTCACACGCCTATTATTTTATTATAATATTATATTAAGATAGCTGAACTTGATTTATCTATATACCTAAAAAGTGGCAGCGGGATATAGAACTATTTGAAGCAATTGTTTCATGTCTGAAATGGGTGGGTGGGTGTATAAATATATATATAATCGTAAGACCTTAATAATTATTAATGGCCCCTGCTGCTAATTTTGGTTCAATAAAGGGTGCGGTAGTAAAAATGTTTGAAATATACAATATGCTTCAAAGTCTCCACAATTTCGCGCCACCACTGTACCTAAATATAGACAACACGGATTTACGCACGAATGTGCATGATATATTCTTAAACGCGGGGCAATTGTATACTATATTCGAGTTTAGAAAACACAGTCAGCGGCCGACTTGTGCGAATTGGCAAGGCAATATACTATTATACACTGCAGCAGCTATTTAGATATCGTTTACTCAGAGGAGATGACAAGGAGGGTGTTAGGGATATAGGCAGGTTTTCGGTTGAGCGGAGATGCTCATTATATACTACGCGAATGTTTTCGTAATCTCTCTGAATATTGAGATATAATCACTTAAATTTCAACAACGTTATCTATGTGTTCAGAAAACATTCGAAGCATACCTACGCTCGTTCCAAGCAGGTGAGCTGGTTTCAGAGCGAGCCCTGGTCACTATTGGCGTGTAAACGGTGTGAAGATTATTAGATATTCGCAGGCAGCCGAAGGTGCGTTGATTCCGTGTTCAATACAAAATATTATATTATGTGGGGTGATAAACACGCATGAGGATACAATATATTATATGGGACTTAGGCGTCATAATAATACTATACTTTCGGTTAGTTGTGTACTGTGTGTACTGTGTGTGATGTGTTGTACACATCTTCGAAAATAGTTTTGTGGTTAGCGTAACGTATAGCGGATTCACGTATATTTCGATGCGAGATTTGAAAAATAAGTATAATACCTATATAATACCAGTGGAAATTCTGGTAACATTTTGTTGGAGATGTGACATTAAATCGAGTATAAGTACTGAATATTATATACATTTTTAACTACAGAAGATCATGAAATGTTCGTGATTGTCAAAAACCAAGGGAAATATTTTTTATCAGAATTGAAAGAAAAAAATTTAAAATTTAAAATGTCTATAGATAGTTTAAAAAGAGTCATAATATTTTGAAATTATGCCACGTTTATTATAAAATGCTAAATTGTTAATATAGTCACTGTGAATAATATGTTAAATGTGTATGATTATTGGTTTTTTTAATTGCAATAAAATAAGAAAATTAATGTCATCAAAAACTGGTTTTGAGTGAAAATTCTTGTTTTTCCCAAATTTTATATTTTTCCAAATCATCTAGAAAGGTACATTACTTCAATTTCTCAATGTTGACCTCCCAAATTACCACCTACATACATTTTTCTCTAAAAAATATTTAACTTACAAATTGAAGCATTTTTTTTTTTGTTCACTATAAACAGTTTGTCCAAACACTAAAAAAAAAAAACCCCATCATCATTATAAAGTCGATACATCACACAGAATCCGAAATTAAAAAACCACTACAGAAGGCGGTAAATCTACGGGTCACTGCAGTGCGAAACGATTATCAAATGTGTAAAAAGGCAATGGTAAAATGAAGCATTTGCACGGGACCGACGGACCGTTCTACAATATTATATATGTGGTTGATGAGAATTGAAATAAAATGGTAAACGTGGGTAGGTCGTCGGTAGGTACTTGGTTGTTAGATGTATGAGAAAAAAATGAGAAAATAATTGAACACGAAATATAATAAAAACCAAATCTGATTTATTGCTATCAATCATTCAACATAATAATATTATTTCATTTAACGACGCACTTTTAAAACTAATGCCTGAAAATGGCTCAAATATCAAATAAAGTATGATAATAAATAATAAGTATTAATATGTTTAATTCACGAAACGTATCGCATAATATATAACTGCGATATCGGAAAACTATATATACATTTTAAACTAACGGTTATACACAACGTTCTGGTATGAAAGCTATGTTAGATGACAAAACATCTTTTTTTTATTATATTATAATTAAAAAACATACAGTAACTGAAAATATTATAGTAGACTAATAAACCGAGTAATATAATAACTTATGCGTAAAACTACTAACGAAAAAACAAGAGCACTGAAGTTTGTAATGAATCTAAATTACCTAGTTATAGTTAGATGTACACGAACTATAATGAAATTATTAAAAAAGACTGTACAGTGCGGGTACGAATTTAATGAAATTAAACTTTTTTTAAATAACTCTAAAAAAAAAGAACATTTCGTTTAGGTGTAATATAATAATTGTGGGCATAGAGAGGTGAACGTGAAATACGATATCGGAATGATATTAAATTTTCTATTTCGCAGTCAATTATTGATTGGGGCTTGGATCAGTTGATCGGAATACTGAAGTATCACTTAAATCTAAAGTTTATAGAACGCCAAAGTCACTGAGAAGCTGAAACTGGATCGTCAAAAAATCTCATAAAAACGTATAAACTTTTAATATTATAAATATGAATTATTAAAATCTGTAAACCTAAAAGGATCTGTAATAACAAAGGCTAATATTTTGTTTCGTTCACAATACGTTCTACAATAATGTCCGTTTTAACTTTCCTTTTTCGTTGTTCATTGTTAAAAAAAACGGTATTTTCACTACGCAGACTCAAATATTATATTTAATGATTTATTAGGTTTCAAAAAAAAAAAAATTATTATAATTTTCAATTTAATGTACTATAACTATAAGAGATTTATTGAATTATCCTAATTCGGAATATAATCTGATTGTGCTATTATAATGTACATTTTAATGCACTTTTTTCGTTGAGTATAAAAATAAAACATCATATTATCGGACGCTATCCACTTCTAATGATTGATGGGTTACGAAACTTACGCTTAAAACTTATGTTTATTGAGAAATATTTTTGGGACGTTATTTATTAGACGAGAAGTTTGGAAACCGTTTTCGCTTAAGTCTAATTGATTGGTTTGATTAATCAGATAGGTACCAAGTTTACACAATATTTAATATGATGATACATTTTTGGAAATTTTTCAAATATATTATTAGGCATGGTTATAAATAAATATATTATTTACCATATCTTGAGGCCGAACCAAACATACTCTAGAGTAGGAGCTATGAGTGTCAGAAAAAGAAGCATCTTCTATTAAACTCTGTCGCTCTGCAGATTATTTAAACCCACTGATAGATTAAATTTGACAACTACCATAATGTCTTCCGAGAAAGCTAAAAAGAAATTGTTCTGGACACTTAGCATACAAAAGAGGGTAAATTATAATCCCGGATAATAATCACGTACATTGCGTCAGTGATGGGTAATTCCTTTGAATTTTATTTTAATGTGCATATTAATTAACTTATTTGAATACACAATATTATAGATGGATTTTAACAGATTGGATATTTTAAATACATAAAAAAAATAGAATGGATTTATATTGTTTGTATAGTATTGTGTACTTATTGTGGGCTGGTTTTTTTTTTAAATTGTGGTTAAAACGAGACAAATTGAGTTTGAAACAATCATTATATTGTTTATGAGATACTTATTATTATATTAAAATGATTTATGAGCAAAATATTCTTACAGCTATACTTAGGCGGAAACTTAAGCGATACCGTAAAAATATAACAGAAATAACTAATAAGAATAATAACTATGGAGTAAGTTCAGAGTTTGTACATTCTTGATAATTGTACTATAAATTGTGTTCGTGGCATGACTAACGGTCATACAACGGACTTACAACGGTATGGGGGTTACTTACTCACTAAAGTCCACAAATCTATAATAGATAAGAAAAATAAACTGACGATAGTAAAAAATAGTTTGACTAAATATTATACTTGAACTGAAAAAAAAAAATAAAAAACAAGATGAGAACCTCTGAAAAACTATTTATTATGACAATAATAATAATAGGCATTCCTTTACTCGACAACTGGTACTGTGTTAGAACATAATAATATTGTTACTACTGCAGTTGTCACTACGAAATTCCGACCAATCCGAGCGATGTACTGAATATGGTGCAACTGTAGTCATGTGACGGTGGTATACATTTGTTATGATTTTTCGGAGATCATAATATCATATAAATACGAATTTTTGGTAAAATCGTTAAATAAAATCTAAAACCGTCGATTGAGCCTGTCAATGTGTCCTACTCCACCCACGGCGTATCAATCACGCCAGACAATAATTAATGTACGTTCCGCCGATAACGCAATACAATTTTCAACGACATTTATGCAGATTAGACTATTACAATATTATTATAAACTATACAGAATTTGTTTCCACGTCGTACCACTTCGAAGCCCGCCACTTTGTTGAGTCGTGTACCTATAAAGTGCATTAAAAGAAAAAAAAATGTTTTATGCTTCCCGTCAAAGAGAGCTAGTTCATAAACGAATGTTAGCAATCAGACACGTCGCTCCGTGTAAACTAAAGCTGGACATAACGTCGAATGATACCTACTTGAGATTTAAACCACAAACACGTCATATAAAATGACTATAGTAGATTAGAGAATTATTTATGTTGTAATTTTAGGGTATAGTTATTGTAGTGTCGTTGTACCGAGCAAACTCCAGGGTCCCACGACACACAGGGTATTACACGCTTGGGCTGTAAGTGTATAATGGGATAAACATAATAATACTTATACTGACAGAATTGTGTCACACGCGTATTTAACCACTTAAAAATAAAAGTTAATTTATTTTTAATTTCATAAATATATTGACGCACAATGTATAAATAATAACGATCGTGCGCATAGAGACCACCAAAAACAGACATTTTGCGTAGGTTATAATATTATTTTAATAATCGGGACGCTATATTATTAGTTAATTCCACAGACGTCAGATACGTGAACGATTTAATATTATTATATGAATATTTTGGACATTATTATAAAAATATAAGCACGAAATAAATATCACGTAGGAATGACATTAATAGGTAGTTTAAAGGATTAGTTTGTTGGCTAATTTATTTTACGACTTAATCTAGTGAAATTTAGGTGCAAAACCGTCGTGTGTATAAAAAATTGCAATAATTTTTTGTTGAAACACGTGAGGTCGTCAAAGATAAAATGCTAAGTCGACGAAGGTAGTTTTTTTTATTTTATATTTTCGTCGTGCCATTGATAATTATGTATTTTCGAGAACGTGGACGTTTCCATTCCACTATTAGACGGCGAAGTATATAATATATAGCACGCATACTTTCGTGTGAACTTTTGAAAAGTTCTAAAACTTTTTTATTCGTAATTGGGACACTGGGCGCCAAATGATGGTCTAATGAGTTTTGAATTACACATTTATTATAAAAATTATAACCCCCTATACCGCTTCCTTATGAACTCGTTTTGTTTGCACATTAATACGATATTGTGATATATTGTACATAATCCATTATGTACATAATATTACATAATATTATAATATATGCGTAACTACTGCAAAAGTCTCCCCGCATGAGATACTCGACGAAAAAATAATTTTTGTACAAAGCGATGCGAAGGATTAAAAACGTGTTCCGGAACGAGGCGTTTTAAAATTATTATAAAAATATCGCAAAATATAATTTGGTTTAATAACATCGTATACTCGAAAATTATAAATGACTTGATATCGAATAGAAACATACTTAGTTGGGAACTCTGATAACGACGAACTTTACATAAGTTCATATACAAGTCGCTTGTATTACCACTATAGCCTGCTATATCATTACAAACTAAATAATATAATTAATCGTCACACAACTTTTTAGTACTCATTCACATAGTAGTAACCGAGTAGAATTTTACAATACATCCCAGCAGTTATTTAAACTGTTGGTCGTGCCCTAGCCATCTTTTTGTGGCTCACGGAATTTTCTTAAACTGTATAAACTATAAAGAATTATACATCTCAAAAATTACTTTATATATGTAATCAAATCAATTAAATTAATATTATATCAAGCCTGTTCGAACGACGGGTATAATTTATTGTCACTTGTCAGTAAGCCGTTATCAAAAAATTATCGCGATACCATGACTGAGTATTCTCAACTTCCACCAATCAATTTTTTCTATCATTGTGACCGAATCCAACACAATAAAGTTTCTAAGCCAGTTTCTATAATGGGGTTATGTGGGGGAGGTGATACCAATAAACAATACCAATTTTTTGTTTGATCATTTATAATTTAATATTTTATTGTATTATTCTAATTATATAATGTGAAAAATAAAAACAAATGTCACCCAAACAAATAATAAACATTTTTTGTAAAAACAATAACTTCTCCCAATGGCCATGGGGCTGAAGTTTAAATTAAAAAATAAAATATTAATAATTCCTCCAATTAATACATCAATCTTTGGCTTCCACATTAAAATAGACGAAATCAAGCCTTAAAATGAAATGCAACCTTCCGGACCAAATATCTTCAGTTTTCAATTCTCACACCTGTTTGATTTTTATCATTATCACCTCAAAACTCTTAAGCAAATTATATTACCAACTGTGTACTTACCTAAAATTATAATATGAGCTTTGTTTTTATTTATATCTATAAACAGTATAAACTGTTCACTATTATTATAATACATTACTTCATTATTATAAATACAATAACTAATGTAAAACATATTATTATATTGGCATTTTTTATTTAATTTTATTGTTTATAATACAACTATAGCCAATTATAATGGGTCGTAATTAATTCGAAACTCGTGACATTTTCTAACAACCCGATCCCTTTGACGGGTGCCACACGATTGTGCATTACCCACATGGTATTGAAGGTACCCACACAGTACAAAATAATTTCGTTATTAATTAATTCAATGCAATAACTATAGTACGCCAGCTGTACTATATAATGTTATCAGTTTCCGTCCGGCCGCTGTTCATATCAATAAGTCTTGTTATTGTATAGCTCGGTTTTACCGAGCACACTGAAATTTATTATACTCTGTAATATAACATATGCATTTATTTAATTGGAGTTTTTTGGAATTCTTTAGTATTCTTAAAGATCATAATATTTTTTTTAATTTTCAAGCCCTATTATAAGAAGTGTCCAGCGTACGATGGAAACTTGTATTTTTGTTGAAAATTTAAATGAATATTTCTTATTTTAGATAGGTATGTATAACATATATATTATATTTGATGTATTTATATACAAATTCGAACAAGTGGTCTCGGAGATTAAATAAAATATTTAACGATTTTATATAGTCGATTTAGGAATTCGTGGCTATGATGATTTTAAACTAATTGTAATCACAAATCATTAATCAATTTTAATCTATAACAATATTTTTGTAGTTTGTTAAATTTGTGTGAGCATAATTAATCAGTATCTGATGTTTGAGTTTTTTTTTAATATTTTATTCATGACCCCATAATATATTATCATCTACACCTCTTAGCATGCACTATTATCCCTAGTTCATAATGTTTAATAATATTTCATAACATTATCGTTGAAAATTCAATTGAAATACGTCAATATTTTTAAAAAAATTAAAATAAGTTTGGGTGGTGATCATTTAAAAAAAAAAAAATTGGAACAGTACAGGAAAAACTTGAAATGCATAAAAAATCCAAGTAGGTATTTAAAAAGGTGGAATTATAAACACTTTAATTAATAAAAGATAGAATTGATCACGGATGCCAAATCACTCTGTATAATGCATACGACTTTGTTGAACCACGCTGTGTATTACAGCGAGGATAAAGATTTTCATGACTTTATACAATAAGTCGAGTAATCCATTTGAGTGGAAATATGTTTATCTTTGTTGTATTATACTTCATCTACACTGATAGGCGTATTATAATAAGCCGTTAATAGTGCCTATTATGTAGACTGTAATCGTCTTTACGCAAAAGTTTCAAAAGTCGTTTAATTTTTTCACGGTTCACCAATTAACTAAAAAAGTTTTTTTTTCGATAAAGAGGTATTCTTTGTCAGCTTAAACACTTTTTACGCATATCCACAGGTAGCTACGCATGCAAATCAAATCTTTGTCGTTTATTCGTTTAACAATTACAATAATGTTATAGATTAACAACTGAAATTTTGATTTGCAATTATTAATAATTAATGGTTAAAAAAATAAACCGATAACGACTACCTATAGTTCAATTAAGTTCATCAAGCAGGACATCCAACGACCTAATATTTATAGTAGATTAAAATGTGTATACAACCGTGAGGGTACCATACACGTGACATAAATCATAAGTAATGTTGGAAATTTGGGGGATTTCACACATCAAAAGATTAAGTCCCCCACTACTAAAATGGATGAAAATATAATTATAATATTTTCATTAATAAACAATACCTAAAATCAACACAATTAATATAATATACAATTTTTTCTCCATAAAATTGGGGAAAAACGATGGTCTAAGTAATAGTGTCAGAAGTCGCTTTAATAATTTTAGGGCGACGTGTGAATTTATATTAATTATTAATATTTTTCAATTAATGACAACAAATTATTAAAAATTGTTAATTTTGTTTAATTACCAAATGTTGTTGAAATTTAATTTTGAAACGCTTGTAAAAACTAATTTGGCTTTTTTATGATTTACTATTATTACATTTTCAACAAAAATAACTTATTATAGGATCCTCGAATTTGATTTACAAGCATGAGTTATTTGTATTGAAGACGTTGTGAATTTCAAGTACAAAAAAATGTATACATTTTTATAATTTCGAATACCTATTAACTTGAAAAAAAAACTAAAACATTTGTAATGTTATATTATTAGTTATTACCTACTTATTATGAAACAGCGTTTTTTTCAATCGTTGCTATAATATAATATTTTTTCAATATTTTAGGTTATACCCCTAAATGATATAATATGTATACCTACGTAATACTATTATCACAGATTAAATAAAATTGTATTTAATCTGTGCTATTATATAATCACGACGATGATAATCATTTTGATCCGGAACGAATCGCGTGCGTATAAATCGTTTGAAAACCGTTGGACGAGGGATTTTTCATTTTTATCGGACTACTGCAGCAGAATATCTCTTGCACGATATTTCGCTGCCGATTTTCGGAAAAATCATTCTCACGTCGACCGGCGAATAATGACAACACGCCGCCAAACACGTCGTTGGCACGGGCTCAGATAAGTGTCGGATAAACGATTTTTCAGCGGCGGACTTTTCGCGGTGCCGCTCATTCTTTCCATTAGCTATATATATATATGTGTAACAGCACTCTCGTCATTAATTTATTACGCCGCCTTTATCGGTCAACGCGAGACGCGCTTAGGTATATATTATTATTATTATATAGCTTCTTCCCGGCTGTATAGCTTCTGTATATAGAAGCCGGCAGCTTTTCTTGTCCGCCACCACAATTAGTCCCCGGCACGTCTGCCTGGGAATATAATAGATCATTCCGCGGTAATAGAACACGGCCGTGGAGGGTACCTATGGCTTTTTTGGCACACCGCGAAAACACACCCAGAGGGCACTTCTTATCTTCGCGCCGCCGTCGAAAAGGAACACTAAAGGTATATTATTTTTAGGGCTAGGGACTTCATGCCCTCAAAAACCTCAAAACGTGCATGCATTCATGCCCTAGAGAATCACTGAATATGATCTTAAAATATGCATTAAAAAAAAAATCATATTACTTATTGAATAAAACCTTATTATTTTGAATATCTAGATAACATTTTCAAAATTTTAAATTGTAATTTATAATGAAAATCTTGTATATTAACAAATTATTTTATTGTTTATTTTTGATAATTTACTTTTACGATTTTTTTTTTCTTCTTACATCGAGTTTTAGTCAATTGCGCATGCGGTGTAGGTAACATACGATGGCGAGGAAAACAAACAATAATTTTAAAATGTTTATTTTCAATAAATAAAACCATCATACTAATATCTACATTTAAAATTATGTTTTTTTTTATTAAAAATTATAAAACTTACACCCATATAATATTATAAAAAAATCGTCAAATATGCACTTATAAATGAAAAATGGTCAAATATGCGAAGTATGCAACTCGCGTTGCTATGCAACAAATTTCTATATTACTTAGCTATGTTTTTAATGATTATTTAAAAACACATGCAAACTCTTAGAAGTCCCTAGCCCTAATTATTATCATTATAATAATATTATGTTGTATACAATATAGTACTCACTGATCTTCCAAAAACCGTAGGGTTAGCCTAACCTAACCGCAGGTGATATTCGTTTCGAAAGTGATATTAATATTAAACGGTTATTATATATTTCATAGGAGGAGGCCGATGTCGAACGAGAGTGATAATATGACATATTATTATGCTTACGCAAAAAAAAAAACCATTGCTCGGGAGATTTATTTCGTTTTTGAACTTATATACTTTTCAGATATTATATTATAATTATTAAAGTGTTGCACACGAGTTTCTATGGCAAATTGTACGAAATACGTTTTAATAAAACAGTAGTTTAATAACGTGTTACGTTATTTTTCTGCAGCCGTGCAGCAAACGCTCGTAATTGAAAGCTCGATTTTATATTATTACGTTGCCAATTCGAGTTAATAATAAGTAGTAAATAATAATGTACATATGAACAACTTGTAAAATATTACGAAATCTAGGATAGAGAGTAATTAAAAAGTGCATGGCGCGCAGTGGAGTATCAGGACTTTCAAAAAATTTCAAAACGATAATCTCTATTTTAGACTATTATTTGTTTTGGTGTTAGTGTAATGTGATTCTATCATAACTCTACACATACAAAGATATCATACTGAATTCGATGCATGTGATATTGGTTTCGTGTTAGTAAAATAAACATAGCTTGAGTTAAAATCTAGTTAACGATAAATAGACGAAATATTATTATTAAGTATCCTGGGCTGGATAATAATTCATGTATTTTTTGTGTAGGTAGTGGCGGATTTAAAGTATGGCAAACGATAATATATCCATAAAAGTAATTAATATGAAATATATTTTTATTGATTTTTTTACCAACTACATAATAGGTATATTAGAATATTATTTTTCATATTTTTCCTCATAAAAAGATATGATAATTTAATTTTTTGATGAAAAAATATTTCTTGTGATATTTAAATTAAATTAAAATGAACTATTAAAAATCAAATTTCCTTATAGAGTGGGCTAAAAATGATGAATACGTAAAAAAAACTATTTTATATAAGTATACTCGTTTAATAAGACGTGATAAATAGAATTTCTTTTAAAACGAATAACTCGAAGTAATAACTATATGTGAAAAAATGTGTTTAACACTGTTTATCAAATAAAGATTTTTATATGTGGGCCCAAGCAGCAATATTGTTCATTTTACACGTTAAATTCGTCTCTGGTGTGTCATATTTTATATTAAATAAATTACATTTTTAAACATATACGTAATAAAAAAACTTGAATACCTATAAACTATTATTACTCGTTCAATATTATCGTAGTCAATAATCTTCCAAATAATCTTAGATAATATATAAATATTACATAATATACAATACAAATTAGAATTAGAATGTCTACTTTGACAGTCTGCAATAAACATTCATTAAAGATAATTTAATTTTGTTCGAGTCATAAATTGAACAATGAGACTTTGAAAAACAGAATTCATTAATAATAACGGACATCTATAATTGGTAGGTAAGAATAATGTAAAATTGTTGACCGACTGCAGTTGACCGACTAACACAATATTGGTATTAGAGCTTCTGTATATATTTTTTAATCAACACTTTATAAATGTTCACCATTATAAAAATATGTATTTGTAATATGTATATGTATTCCCTGACAGCAATTTTTTGTTTAAAAATTTTATTAGAACATTATAATCACGAATAATATTAGTATAAAGTTATTTTAATAATATTATAATTACAGAATGCTGTCTGGGTTTATATATTTTTTAAACAATCATTCCCATCAAATTTTTAACATAATTTATTTTTAAAATTAAGATAAAAATGTTTAATAGATAATAAATAATATACTTGCTAAGCGCCATTAGATACTTTATCGTTTGAAGTTAATTAACATAATATAATCGTTAATAGCACATTTCAAATTATCTGAAAATACTACCAAAACCCATATTCTGAATCTAACTATTTCTAATAAAAATTTCAAGTAAAATTCAACATAAAGGTAAATGTTTAAGAATAAAATAAGCAAAATAATAGTTGTGTCATTAAGAGTGTTTTTAGTAACAACTTGGACCCAATTACCAAAACAAAAAACAAATACCTACTATACGTTAAAAATTAAACCTCTTTTATGAAAAGTATAATTAAAAACAAATATATTTTGTTTAAAAGGCACCTTCAATTATTTTTAAACAACATTAAATTTGCTTAACTAATACAATTTTTCTGAAAGTATATCTATTATATTATGTGTTTGATAATTGTTATGGTTTAATCTATAATATAAATTGTATATGATCAAACGTGTCCTGGTTTTCTGATCAACCTAAACTATGAAATCTAAAAAATTGAAATCGTTATGGTACCTTTTACCACCATGTAAGGGTGCATTAAGAAAAGATTTTCTGAAATTCTCATTTTAAAGGGTTGCTCGGATAAAAATATTCAAGTGAAATATTATCTGATTAAACGGTTACAATGTTTGGCAGAAAATGTATTAGTTTACAATCGTTAGGTACTAATAATATTGTAATAACATAATATACCTAACCTAACACAGTAACACCTATGAAATTGAACTATAGGTACATTTATAATACTCCATATTCATATATTTATTTTGCAAGTTATGATATTAAATAGAAGAACAATGATTTATCAGTTTAAATTATTAACAACACCAATTTTATTTAATACGTTGAATGTGAAATAAGGGACATATCTTTATTTCGAAAACGTTTCAACCAAGTGAGTACCTACAACCATTTAATATAATAATCTTCTATATAAGCTGTATCACGTGATGTTATTTAGTTTTAGTTACAATTTTATGTAAAATAGATATTTACTATTCAGTGAACTCATTGAAGTTTTGTGGGGATGATGATAGTATTCTGGTTACGACCACCCTTTAGAAAGTTTCTCGGATTGTGCGTCGCATGGATTGTTGTTGAGACGCATCATATTTATTCAGAACATGTTTTAGCAGTGCCTGGTTTAAACCAAATTAGGTATTACCAGAACTCAAATTTTAAAATAAAAAGGCGGAAACTAATATTATTCATTTTTTTTAACGTACATAGGTGACGTCGATGTATTCTGAGATGCTATCTTGTTTTTTTCTCACAGATCAGATGTTTTTGGTTAATGGTCATATTTTCATTTTCTCGCACTCGTCAAAAATAAATTATTTCGATTTAAGGAGGCCCTATATGCTTTGTTAATAGATCTCACCATATCTTCTACAGCAATAATTGTTATTCTATACATATAAATAGTTGCGTGTAATATACGACATTTTGGCGATAAATCATTACAGCGTTATTTATGATTAACTACGTACATGTGTTTTTAGTCAAATTTAATATATTCATACATTTTACTTACACGCAGTATCTTGTTATGTATAGAACATGATGTAAAATCGTATGGTTTCTGCTAACAACATCACTGTCAAGATATACGTTGATAGTCTATTTGATAAATTATTAAAACTCAATGGTAATACAAAAAAAAAAGTGGCACACGAGTCAATGAAAATACTTAACGTTTTTTGCAAGAATATTCAAAAACTGTTTCAATATTAATTAAAAATATTATATATTATATGTATTTACAATTTTAATGCATACGATGGAGTACGTTAAATAATTGTATAATAATAAATTATATGCGACTATAAGGATTGAATATCGATTGTTTTAAAAGAGTTCAATCATAAAAGTGTGTGTGGGTGTGTGTTATTTGCGTGTCTATAATGGTGTAGAAGCGCAACCACACGCAGATGTCACCAATTTTGGTTCGAGAGTAATATATTTTTCCAATAAAATTCATGTACATTTTATTCATCGGTTCGACAGGTGACAAAACTAGAAATACGATAAGAAGTCTGAAAACATAATATTCAAATTTGCTATGAAGCTTACTAGAGATAGTTCATTACACTTTTTGATTTATTTTTTCTGATTAGACACTATCTTAAATGTTTCCATTTTAAAATCAGGTTTAAGGGAAATTTTTTATATAGTAGAATGAACTGTCTCAGGTGAACTTTAAGACTATCAAATTCTACAATATTGTGTTTCCCGATTTTTGTGTCTCTTTACTAGTTTTAGCTGTACGATGGACCAACATTAGGTGATGTTTTCGTCAAGAATATCGAAATTATTGATTTATGAGATAGTTTACTGTTTTAAACGTCGTGTTTGAATATTGATTATTGGTATATACTATATAGTAACTACAATAAATATGAACATATTGTATCGGTCGTATAACATATTATTTTGAACTCTACGGAACGTTAAATGATCTGTGATGGAACATAGATTTAATTTTAAGACAAAGGAAAATAACAAATTATTATTATACAATTTCATATCATAAATAATTTCTTATGTAAAATAACATGAATTATTACTCTACAATATATGCTCTTTCCACTATTAAACTTTTTCAAATACACAGATTTACGATATGAATATTGTTTTTAACACGTTTTATATTACTTTTTTTCTCAAAAAATTACTTTTGCATGTCATAAATTTTAAACAAAATATTGAACTTTATATTTCTAAAAATAACGATAAATTTCAAAGTAATACATTACACAGTCATATCCATTTTTTTCTAGTTTCACAAAATTAAAACCGTTTTATAAGAAACCTTCATTTTCTTTTGAATATCAAATTTTATAAAAATTTAAAATTCAGATGATCATAAAAATGTTTGTGGAATTGCGTTCAACTTTTTTTGTATAATTGATGTGAGAAAAACTTAGAATGAACCTTAATATTCAATGTTAATTGTTTAATTTGTATGAACGAATATTACAATTTTTTATGAATTTTATAGGTATCTACTTCAAAATAATTTTCAAATTTTAATGAACTTGGTTATTTTCATAATTATTGACCTTAAACGCTAATATGAAAATTTTTTGATAAAACTTGTAATAAATGTTGACATTTTTTCCCAAAAATAATATTGTATCATATACCTACAAATCGAAAAAAATAACTAAAAAAAGTCGAAAATTAAAAATGCCTATAAGTAGCACCAAAAGAGCTCAAATATTTTAAAAATTATTTAACAACTAGTAAGTGATAATATGAATATTCTGTGAAAATTATGTCCTTACTGATATTTATTTTTGAGTAACTACACATTTAAAACGATAACGATTTTGTTATATGTATCTATTATAGCTGGTATTTATTTAACGTGGTCTTTAAGTTTATTTTAGGATTATAATTAAAGTTTCTGTACACAGATATATTTTGTATTGCCTTATTGTATCAATGATATCCTCCGAAATCGTATTTGAATTTGTTCTTGAACTGTATCTGAGTAGAACATTATTAAAATATATCGTATATCTTGAACGTATATCTGAACAATTATCTAGATAAAATATTGTTCGGATAATGCTCTTTTCCATATACAATACAGTAAGTATATTGATGTTATTTTTATTCAAAAAAAAAAGAGAATAATATACAATCGTTACAACAAATAGCTAGTTTTCCCTTTATCCTTTTGTCATGTATATAATATGAACAAATTAACATAAATATTATTTAAAAATATTTGGTTTTCAGATCCTGTAAGGATGAGTGCGCGGTGTCTTTATATCACTGTATAAAAGACAAGCATATATGCTTGTATAGAAAAAGGTTCACCAAGCATAATAATATATCTTTTAAATATTTTTATTTCGAGTGCGTCATTATTGGCTGTAAAATGATTTTAATTTCAATCTTGTTTTTTGTTTTTTATTTTGAGACGTTAAAGAATGTCAAAAATTGGTTTTTGACGCCTCTAAGGAATCAAACACATTAATGTACATATAGTACAGAAATGATACTTTAAAATACGTAGTTCGAAACAAGAGACATCAATATATACCTCTAGATTAAATAGTTACATACTTACATTCAACGTTATCGAAAAAATTCTAGGTTATACATAGGCAGCTAGTTTTTACCTTTATATACATAACATTACTACCGTGAACCGACTTCGGGCTCCCATCTCAATACTAAATTGATAACCTGAGTACCTGACATCAACTGTATAATATAATATTGTGATATATAACAGCTTACACGAAAATTCAGCAAATGTAATATTTAAATATAAATATTATATAATTCGATTTTCCAAGATACGTATCAGGAAAACAAAGTATGTTAGCTTTAGTAAACAAAATTTTATGAACCCAAAAACTACCGTATTTTATGCAAAGATTTCATAGCGTTTTATTTTGTGAATTTATTATCGACCGTTAATCATGTAAAGACGGAACTAAATGTAAGTCAATTTTCCCAGCCACGCCATACTAAAATGTTGAAAACTCAAATATGTTGGGGCTGGAAAAGTCGACTTACTTATATAATATATATATAAATGATTTCTTATAAATTACACACCGTTGTATTTGTTTCTATTTACTATAACACGACGTGGGGCTACGATAACTGATGGTCTCCGGTTACTTACGGTCAAGATAGTAAGATCGATTATTATCGGAACGAGTGTAAAAAAAGTTAAGTAATTCGTTACTATTCTAGATGACCTATAATACGTGGTTCGAATTTTGGAACTATCGATAAAGACGAATTGTTTACTTTTTTCGACAGGGAATAATAATTGATACATTACACAAATAAATTGTTATTGCTTTGTCTGAGTTTCACTCAAGATATAATTATGTTTTGAGAGTAAATGCTATAGAAAGACGATGTTTTTAAAAACAAGTTATAAAATATTATTATTGCATGTTTGAGATTTATGAATTACACAAAACACCGAAATATTTGGTCACAATTAATGGTTTTGTTATGTTCAAATTGACCATTATATATTTAGGTACAGTGGTACACGGTGCATTTATCATTAGTGATCAAGAGTTAAATTATGTAAAACGAACATGGAATTCTTTGCCATATCGTAACCTAAAAAAAAAACGAAACCTAATTAACATTATTTTTAGGAAAACAAGTTAGAGTGGTGTTGATGGAACACAACGGGAGAACAAAAAATACAATTCAAATATTTTATTTCTTAGTCTTGGTCATAAAGCACGTTACATTTTAAAATACATAATTAGGTTTAGGCTTATTTAATTTTTGTAGAACGTGACTTTTGTGGCTATAATATTATTATTACCGGGAAATTTAAATAAAAGTGTTGAAATACAACAAATAAATATGAACGATATTCTCGTTATTATAAAAAAAGTTTGTTAAAGTTTGTTTTAGAAAAAAAAATAAAAATACACGCATAATATGTATACGTAAATATAATGTGCGTAAAAAATAAAGTTTGTACGAGTACATAATAAAATTATAATATAAAATTGCATGGAAAAATGTTAATGAAGTATATATATAATTGATTTATACGTAAAAATATTTTCCGTATTTATTATATCTTATAAATTTAAGTTACTATGAAATTAAATATTTTATTATCTATACGAATTTGCAATTATAATATTATGGAATCATCGACGAATGATTCATACAGGTTGTTTCATACAGATTTTAAATGTAGAAATTGTTTCTATTTTGTGTAAAACTAGAACAGTCGACAATGTGTTAAACTGAAATTTGTAAATTTCATGTTGACACAACGAAGCTCAGTATTTGCCATCAGGTACCATGTTTCCATCTGCTATATGAGATTCTCGAGCTACTAATTATTCTGAGTTCTGTATATAGTCTGTATAATTTTTTCCTTACGGACTTATACTAGTGTCGGTTGGCCAGAGGTTAACAGTGTTTTATATATCATATAAGTTTTCCGTAACATTGCGTCATTCTGTGTTCCATATTAATACAGTTTTGATCTATATTTCTGCGTATGTATATGTATAGTATTTAGTATTTTACTATTTGTGTTGTTTATGCGTCTCATTTGCCTCCTCACAGTCTTTTATGTTGCAATAACCCAGAATGCATATTGTCGCCTAAATCGTGAAGGACATACGTCCAAAATGCTAAATTTTACAGGAGAAGAATAGTATATTGTGTGGCATGGGAAAGAAGTGAGTTATGCCAGTAGCCGACGCCCAAAACTGAAATTGCTTTCCCGCACGAGCCACACATACTATTTTTTTCACGCCTCTGTGTTAATCTACCACGGTAAAGGTAATGCAGGAATCTATGCAACAACTTGACTATTCTACGAAAACAATAAATTTCATGAAAGAATTGATTTGTATTTATTTGTTTTAAACGTCATGCATCCGAGATGCGACGATTTCCAACTATCGATTTCACGGAGGATAAAATTATAAAATTGGTGTTGTGACTTTATCATACGATGAGTTTTTTTTCATTTTATTCACAAATAACCCAAAATTGAAAAAATAGAGTTACGACCTTTTCGATTTAGGCCGACGATATAGTTATTGGATTTATATTTTATATTTAAGGTAATTGATGTCTAAAGCCAAAAGATCATATTTTAGTAGGTACTCTTAGAATTAAAATTGGATATGTCATTAAGTGAGTCGGATCAGATGTTAACTTTTGTTTTGTATATCCTGAGGGCTATTTGAATTCCTTTACGAAAGACTACACAAGATGCTGCTATGTGTGTTTAATTAAAATTGTTGTTTCGTATTATGATGTACAACAAAATAAAAGTCCTACACTAAGGAAAGTACACTCGCGTCTCATTGATGGTTTAAACACTGTCTGCAATTTTGTTATACAATGCTCCGGGATCTGAGGACCCATATCGTACGTGAGGTACGTTACACAATGAACGATGGGGTTGAGGGTGAAGTAATAAACTAATGCTAAAAGTATTTCCACCTGGGTACTTGATTAAAGTGTGCAAAAGTCTTTATATAAGCCGTCTCAGTCTTGGATGCATCATTGGAGATTTGGGTACTAAGTTTAGTGGAAAGTGTTAGCTTATTGAAAATATATTTACGGATTAAATCTAGACTCATGTGTATTATTTTTTCATTGTTCACGTAGATTAGTATTGCTTTAACGGTTTCTGACATTTATTCAAGCCTAATACTTTGTTAGTTTTAGAATTTTGATCGTAAATTGTCGAAAAACTGTTCATTTTTATATTATAAATATACGATTTATGGACAATATCTTTGCTTAAATAATCTTATAATATAGTGATTTTAAATCTAAACATCGTAACAATATTGTTTCGTGACGTGCCCGCGACTGTATTGCTATGGTTCATTATAATATATTATGTTTTTACTGCACGTCGAAACGTGTTGCACCGTGCACATAAATAATATAATACTTGGATTTTACGTTATTTTTCGGTTAAACTTTGCTTAAAAATACGCGTATGTTACACGTACTACACAATGACATTTAACTTAAGTCAAGCCCTGCTTGCTAAAATATGCGTGCACGTACATATCATAATATCATATATACAAGATGTAACAAAAAGACTTGACGAAAAAAAAAACGATGCTACTTGAACGTATGACAAAAATTGTTAAAATTATACGATTAGTAAATAATTTAAGAAATATACTCATGTCAGCAAATTTCCAGAAAAAGATATTTTGAAAAAAGTTATTATACGATCCGATTTCATTTAATCAAAAAAATATTGATATTTAAAAATTATAATTCTAAAAAATAAACTACTTGACTTAGATAAATGTTTTTACTCTCAAAATTGTTCTTATAATCAGATTCACGAATTGGCTATTTTGAATACATCCAAAAAAATTTAAATCGAATTTTAAATTTTTTAAATTCAGTGTTGAAAAACGAAAATAATTTTTCGTATAATATGTAAGCGACTGTAAATTATTTATATATATATAAAAAATTAAATATTGATTAGAACAAAAGTTATTCCAAAAGTTAGTTCAACGACCTGTTACACCCTGTATAATATATTGTACCTATATACCTAGGCACGTTTAGCGAAAAAGAAAACTGAGCTGATTTATCGTTTCACAGACGATAATATTATTATAATACAGCGCACGCTTATGACATATTTTGATTATGTAAAACAAAAATGTTAAATACGTACCGGCAACGTACGACAAACTGCAAATGACGTGGAAACACAAAATCCATAGCGCCTGACGGTGCACCGTGCAGTGCACTTTTTCCATCCCTCAATTTCAGTTTTGTTTCGGCCCCGTCATTTTCTTTTCCTGAAACGAAACAATTCAGCCCCGTCAAACAAACGGTAGTACAACGGTTACACATTGTATTTCACTAGAGTTGTGGGGGGGGGGGGGGAATTATGGTCGTGGACAAAATGTGATTACGGTTCGTATGTTGTGTACAGTGGTACCTACTTTAACATAACCGCGGTTGCATAAACGTAAATATTATTATGTAATATTGTGTATATTTATACCTACGTCGTGTCAACGCTAACGCACCCTCAGTGCTCACATATTATTACGATGACCTGACCGAGTGAAGTTTCGTTGTTTTACATAGGTTTCTTATATTATGGAATTAATTATAATTCGGACAGTCCAAAATTCAATAAAAAAAAAAACGAGATTTTATACGCAGCACTTGAAAAGTATTTTATTTTTAAGCTATTGCATAGCTTTTATCGCGGGTGACTGAAAAAAAAAACGTTCGTAACGAAAAAGCGTGACCGTCAGCTGATGTCATTATCATTTTTGTTATTTACAGTCTGACCAGTTGCTAAGCAAAAAAAGTCTCTAATAAAATATTTCCGTACGGTGTTTATCTACCATAAATATAATATCCACAAAAAAAAAAAATCATTTTGTCATTTTATTTTTGGTCGTCGAGCTCAAAAAGTGTGACTTGAATTAATGTCATACAAAAATATATAGTTATAATTTCATGATACATAGCTACAAAATTGCTATGCACAAGCTTTACCGCGGCGGTCCCCGAGTGCCTCAGTTTTTATTAGTCTTATGCCCGGTAACTGAGGCCATTAGCTGTAGAATGGTCAGTAGGGTTTTTGGGACGGTATAGGGAACGGTCGGAGGAACACGTTTTTGTGTTTGGCAGAATTTTCAAGTGGGCACCCGTAGGTATCTGCCATGCGCGGGTGGGGAATGCTGGCCTCTCACTCCAGACAACGTGACTGCCCGAAGATAAGTGCCGCCCGTGACCGAGGTTCGAACCAATGACGGTGCGCGTCGCAACCGACGACTTAGTACGCTCGGCCACTCCGTCCCCATTGAAAAGCATATTAAGGCCGATCGCACACCAAAAGAGCAAAACTGCGTTAGACAGTGTTATAGTCAGCCTAACACAGTTTTGTTAAAAGTAGAACATAGGAAATTACGTTTCATACGCACATTGATAAGACATAGTCAAAACAAAACGTTTTTGCTTTAAATCACAATTATTAAGTATATAATATTATGTGCAATTTGTTTGCATCGAGTCATCGACATAATGTTAATATTTGGACAGTTAAAATGATTAAAATCCACTGATGATAAAATATATTTTGTTTTGCAAAGAAATAACATAGTTTAAGTAGGAAACTAGGAACTTCAAGTTATATTGTAAAACATAATGTACAATATAATATATAAGATAAGACAATTTTAAATAAATCGACAAAATACATATAACCGACGTATTGCTACAATGCTGGTTATTAGATTAAAATATATACTATGTAGAGCACTGCGTGTCTGTAAATAAACGATACAATGTTTACCACGCTGTGAAGTTATTAGTATTGAGCTCTTTTTGATTGTTACATTTTAATAATAGTCTAGTCTGTTCGAAAACCGAACGAAATTGTTATGCGGTACATATTTCGACGGATTTCGATCGTAAACAGTAATACTTTTAAACGCGATTGGGAAAAAATAATAATGTTTCGGGATGGATAAAAAATAAAAAATAAAAACGTATATGATATGTACCTATATTATTTTTTCCAGAAGTAAGTGATGACCGTTTTCATATTTATCGTTACGTAATTTTTTGTTGAAAATTATTGCGCATTTATTTTTGTTGTCAATTTATGTACGGACACGATTGTCTGGAGTTTTATTTTTCCAACAGATCGATGTAGTGTATGCTCCTCTCAGAGCGTGTCACAGAGTATTTAGATAAACATGGTAGTACTAATATTTTATTTGTGTGACCTTGCAACAAAAAAAAAAAAACAAAAAAAAACACGAGATAAAAGCTACCCAACGTAGATAATAAACGCTATACGTATTTTTGATACGTCACGGATCTTCCGATTTCATTACGATGATTGCATACTATATTATTATATAGATGTGGATATCGTCATCGACAAAATAGAATACATTTTATTTTATCACCAGACGGCATCACAAAAAGTACTCATAACAATATCTGGCCCGAGTAACACATGACTACACTACAAAATATGTAATATAATAATTATTGCCTTTACCGAAAACATAGTTCCAGTCCATCAAAGAATTCTAGGGGGGGGGGGGGGCTCATTGAACTTGAAACATTTTTTCACCAGTAAAATGTAGAGAAGTGCGTTACGAAGGAATTGTTTAGCATTTCATATCTTAAAACGTATGATTTATATAGATCACAAACTATGTATATTGTGATCCGTTAATAATATAAGAATTGCCAAAAAAAGCTACACCTAATTTTATGAGAAAATGTCGAAAACATTGTGTTCCTATACGAACGGAGAAATCCGAGTACTTTTGGAAGGGCGAAAGCGTGATTTTACGGTCGGATTTTTGATACTGCGACGGCCTCTTGAAGTTCATTAAAACGAACAAAAAACTTCTGTAATCGAAAACTCCCAGGAAGTTGTAGTGTACACTTTTTTTTATGATCCGTTCTGTAATTATTTTAATAGTTATTGTTGTGCGACGTACCTTGATATGTATGTATATGCGATTCTCTGGTTTCAATCGATCGTGGTTTATTATGAAGGTAGACCGACTCGATTTTTTATAAAATGCGCATTCATATTAGGTAACTATAATAATATTATTAAAATCAGACACCGTGGAACCACCTCGCACCAGTGATGAGTGTCCGACAGTCACTATACGGTCTAGCAATCAATACGTTGCGCCCGGGGAAAGGTTTATCTGGAAGTCCAGAAATTTGCAGGAAACTCGCCGTGGTCCACGGGAAACTCACGGCCAGCGGTTTGACCACGTACAGACGATGAGGTAATAATAATATTATACGCTATATTATGGTCGTTGCAAATTAAAACCTGTATTGATAATTGTAAATGTTAAAACGTTAATTGAATTATTTTTGAAAATGTTGACGCATTTATTAAATCGAAATTTAGAGAAGTAGCAGTTTTTGATTTATTATATTATACCTTATGCACTAATAACAATTGTTCCTAAATTTAATCAGACGTTTATGTATATGTATGCTTAAATTTCAAAAAAATTAGAATTTGGATGAATCGACAATTAATAGAGTTGAGCATGCTTGGGGTGAATCAGCCATGTAGATCGTATTCTTATCAAAGGTGGTAATGATCTGAATTCATAGGTGGCGATTGTAACGACTTTGTTTTCGAAATTAATTCTAAATATTTAAATAATAACCATATACCTATAGGTATACCACAAGCTTGTTTTATAACCCGTATATTAGTACTTATATTTTAATTCCCGTGTATAATAATTGCGTCGATATAGCTAGTCTTGTGATCATGACATACCTAACTGTTATTGAAACATAAAATAATATTTTAATGAGTTGATATATTATAGATATTGGATTACTGAAATCATTACAACGGAATCTAGTTTTATTATGTGTATTATTACGACAAATGGTTCGGATTCGTGCGCAATGTGTATACTTATGTTATTATTAATACGTATTATTCAAATAATTTAATATTTGTGTTAAACTCTGAACCTCGTAATACTAATGGTAATAATACCCATAATTTATTGTTTCCAGATTTTAATATCATATTGGGTCGAATCTAAATACAACCACAATCGCATACGTAAAATGTTTGAGAAGTTTATACCCAACAGTTGAATACTGAAAGTACTCTTCCGAGTAGAGAAATGTAAACTGATTAAAACTGGTAGATATAAGTGTTCAAAATTTTCACCTTTGTCAGATTATGATAGAATTATAAGTTGGAATTATTTTACTTTACTATTATAGGGGACCATTTAAAATTACGAAAAATGTTTTACGATTAAGCTTAATTTGTTTTGAAAAGAAAAGTCTTCGATGACAAATTTTACTTGAATGGTTTTAAGTCTATACCGTCATAACATTTGTCTTGTAATAAGCTGTGGAAAACAATATTTTGTTACCTATTTGTAATAACTATATTTGATTGCAATTAATTATTATAATAAAATTGTTATTACTCATAATGTTAAGAATATTGGGGAAAATAAATGAAATTATATTTAGAGCTTTGTTTTAGAAGACGTGTATGTATAATACATAAAGTCATAAAAAAAATCAATAAAAATTAAAGGATTTTTTGGAATTAATTATGAATTGTACCATTATACAAATGTTCACATATTTTAAACAAGTATTTCTAGTAAGAACAATGGGGATTAAAATAACAGATATTAACTCTTATTTTAGAATAATGGAAATTGTGACTTAAATTTTTTAAATTTCAACTTCAAAATACAAATTTTCGTCAAATGTAATATAAAAAATGTATTTGTATGTAAAAAAAATATGCCAACTTATTTCAAATATCTTAAAATCTAATAAGAACCACATATCTTGAAAGAATCTCGTATTAATTTGTCAAGGATAATTATAATTCAGGTAAATTATATGAGATATAACGTAGGTAGTAT
Organism: Metopolophium dirhodum; assembly: GCF_019925205.1. Taxonomy (NCBI): domain Eukaryota; kingdom Metazoa; phylum Arthropoda; class Insecta; order Hemiptera; family Aphididae; genus Metopolophium; species Metopolophium dirhodum. The sequence goes on from NC_083562.1 coordinate 32,483,137, forward strand.
ATTACCAGATGTGAAATAAACGAAAATTTAATAATACTATAAGACATAATATTTTAAATTTGCATTGAATATAACATAATCCACTATAAAGTTAAGCGGTATTTTTTATCGTGTATGGTAAGAGAAAGATGGGGTGGAGATGCTTAATAAAGTTGTTGATTAAATTTTTTTTAAACAAATTTATTTTTAAGTCCAGGAAACAGAGTTTTTCCTTAAATAATACTGTTTATGCTAACTCATCAGTATGGGAACCAGCAAATTCAGTTTGGGAATATTATTCCTTAAAATGACATTACCACAGGGAAAATAAATAACTTATTACAATAAATATAAGGAAATATAATATGATATTTATCCTTATCATTAGGACGGTGTAATTAATTTTCAGATGTTTGGTATACGTGGGTATCGTGGTACTCTACAACTTACGCTTTCGCACAACGATTTGTCATTTTGATGTTTGAAATTGTGTCAAACCTTCTATATACGTTCGTACGGATCTCACACAGTCACACCTGGCGACTTCGATTTATTTCAAAATACTTGCGAGTGACCGAGAAAATAATATCCGAGAAATTGGTATGGGAGGAAATCGATATGAATCAGATGAAGAATAATAATAAGGTTTTACCGGAGTTATCGGGAAAAAATAATAAAACCAATCGCCAGAGTTCTTTAAGGAATCAACGTAAAAATGTATCTCACGTTGTAAAAACATATGTAGGTCGAAGTTAATTTTCTGTAAAATCTAAAAATATTTTTTGTGACGTACAGTACGATATTTTGTTATAAATAAATATTTATGGACTTTCGTTTTACCTCATTTTTATGGGATCTTGTATGAGTAATATAAGCTGCAGGTTACAAGGGTGGATATCAACTCGTGATATCAACTTTCCAGGAAAGCACTTTTATACTTCAAACGTTTAAACGTTTTTTATTTATTTTTTATCAAACTATAATTGGACGTAAAAATGAACATATTTATTTTGTCTACACAATTATCAGTATTTTCACATCAGTTGCTTTTAATTTCTATTTAAAACGTACGTTTTAAATGTTCGAAAAAAAAACATTTTGACGGTTAGTATTATAGAATAAGGTAAAACATTTTTCAAAAATTAGTGAAAATGTCGATGTTTTTCAACCACTATCGGTTCAGGCCAACAATACAGCAAGCTCGAGTGTATTGAAGCATTTCGAATACCAGTCAATTATTTCGCATCGTCGAACAGTATGCGGCCGATTTCGACCCTCATATTAGTTTTGTTCGTTCAGCGAGGATGTTAGGTTATGGAATAGTCGTAAAGGTGACGCAAAAGTGTCATCAAAGGTCCCACAAAAGATTGTAAATCCAATCACTCACCCCAAAGTCAGACGTACACTAGATAATTTTCCGCTCCACTTATTCCTAATTATTCAAAACTTCTTCTAAGGGAATTTCTCACAGGCGGTCTATCCTATTCACCACTCGTCATAATATAAATAGGGCTGTGCATAAACAATGGTACGCACTTCTTATGCGAACCATCGCCATGTGCCCGTGTTAACCCTGTGTTGGTTAATGAACCATTGTTTATCACAATGGTTTTTGTCTGAAGTTTCGACTGTAAGTCAGCTGACAGTTATCATCTCCCAGGTTTATTGATTGACTTTCAATCGGAACATCGAAACGAAGCCGTTTCAAATGTACCGCGACACGAACTCAATTATTTAGTATAATATATATATATATATATATATGGTATTATGTACGCTATTAGATTACATTTCAAAGGCACGCAGGCACGACAGTCAAAATTAATTTAATTGTGTACGCCTAACAAAAGATAAATTATTACAAGCGTTTCTATTGTTATTCGTTATTTTTCTCGGTTACTGTGTTATCGTAAAAGATTCTCAAATCAAACAACATGTCGGCAGTTTATCGGTGCACACAATTCATGAAGGCATATCGATCTATAAATTTGTTCTTTGTCGACTAAACGATTCTTCTCGAATGTCAAACAAAACGTAAGTGAATATTTTTTACTCTCCCGCACAATAGCACGCATAATGTTTTAGCCAAATAATCTTATTTCACATCAATTGAAAAAATTACTACGAACGACTTGCAATTCGTACGACCACCTGTTTTCGGTCGGGTTTAAGGTAATCGTGTAATCATCACGGACGGTGCGCCTTTTTTAAAAATTCGATTATAAGTTATAACGCATAGTTTCTCGGAAATATGAAATTTTTGAGTCGCTAGTATAATGTCTACACTAGAGTTTGAATTACACCCACAGACGAAATCTGCAGTATTAAACAACATATTATTATTACTATTACACAAAGAGATTTATGACCCCCTTAATAATATGTGAAGACAAACATTTAAACAACGGGATAAACATCACGGGAGACATCCGCTATCGGTGGTGGTCAGGGTGGCTTGGAGGTGGTCGTCGGTTTTAGAGGGGGGGGGGGGGGTTGTCAGATGTATAGGATTGAGTATGAAGTCGTGTTTCTACCGCGGAAAACCACCCCCACGGAAATCGTAAAAAAAAAAAAGCGAAAAAATAAATAAAAGCACACGTGACACGCCCCACAATCATTAAATCGCGACGTTTCGATACATTTACGTGAAATATATTAATGAGCGTACGGTCATAATGTATACGCCACTAGTGGTAGTGGTTATGTGGTGAGGCGTGGTTCATCTAATTAATTTTCTCCTAATAGTTTTGCCGTTTGCTCGTTCCGATTGGCGACAGTACCTCTGTGAGGGGCAGAGGTCCTATCGTATCGTCACTGCAGTGATCATCGGAATGGCCGACACGATAATTATTTTTTTTGAAACCGATTCCGATTGAAAACGTATCGTTCTGAAACCATGACTAACTTTATCACCGAAAATTTCGCCGTTTTTCGCGTTTTTAACTGGTATAGTTAATTATCGTATGTTCCTATGCGTTCAGGCGTTCTACCGTTTTTTATTTTTTTTTTTTTTTTAGGATTCCTACTCCTACTCTGAACAATAAAATATATTACGTGAAGTACGAATATTCCTTTTTAGTGGTTCGTTGTTGGGGTTGTTCCAGAAACACGGCGACAACAATATTTACTGTCATTATATAACGACCGGCGAGCAATGTTACTATAAACCGCGACAACGATAAGTCTCTAATACCATTGCAATAACATATTGTTGCAGTGTGTTAACACTTATCAATGGCTTATCAAAACAAGTGTACAGTTAGTCTTAAGTTAGCCGTGCGCTTGCGCGTTACTAGCCAAATCGCTCAGTCGCTCAGAGCTCAGTGTAATTATGTTCATTTGTTTTAAATAAAGTCGTGTAAGTTCAATAAGTAGTTAATAAAAAGTTAATAAGTGTATACCTATAATACTGCTATAGCCTACAGTACTGTCTAAACTATTACTACGATAGTGTTTGATCGTTTTTTCCCGGAAGAAGTTCCGCCGGTGCGTCAGTGATCGACGACGGCATTGCTGATGGGTCCGATCCCGTGACCTCCAAACCATTTTCGGTCACTGTTGGTGTAATATATTACGGCCATAGTCCTTGCTGTGGATCTTTAAAGATTTATTATGCTCGTGTGGCCGAGAACCCATAATATACCTACGTGTACACCACGTGGACCCATGCAAATAATGTGCGAAAAGCACTATTTTTTTTGTTTAATAATATTCTAATATTGGATCCACAACACAAACCGGGTTACCTATCTATAGGACTAAAAAAATTTCGTTAAAAGATATAGTGTTCGTCAATGACATTTTTTATCAATGTACTTTACATCAATAATACAAATATTTTATGTAATTAATAATTTCGAATAAGGTTTTTATTTATTGCAGTAAAATTCAATTATATTATTAAATTAGTAATAAAAAAAAATATATACTTGGATTAATTAACATTGCTTTTAAAAATAAATTAAAGGCATCAATCATTTTTATAGGTACACCAACTGTACAAGTAAACATTTAAATCAATATAGTTTAATTGTTTTCGCCGTAATCGTATAATTTCATGCCAAGCAAATGTTTTTAAATTTATATCATGTACAAAACAGCAGTTAGGCCAATATATATTATATAAAGCGACCACGATGACGTGCCACTTATAGTATTTGTAATAATATATTGGAAGAGAATAATTTTATATTATATTATCTATCGAATGTTAACACTAAACGTGACATTTTGTAAACGAACCCAAAGTTAGTATTTATAATTTTACCAACCGTATTTTTGGTGAATTCCGGATTTTACCGAAAGCCTTTTTACGAATGTTTTTTTTTTTAACAGATATTCGCATGCATGTGAAATTATTTTTAAAAACAATACATTTTTTCGTTTCTATCTGAGTAGGTCTTATATGCATCGATGTTAAATCATTCATGGCATTCCTCGGGATCTTTCAGGACTGTCTCCGGAGTTGAAGCGGATACCATACTAATTCAACGAAAGACTCTGGAATCAACTCTTCCGATCATTAATCGTATATGAACGTTACGTCAGTAAACTCACGCCCTACAACGGACAGAGTAGATAGGCCCGTAAGACTATACAAGCTAAAACATATATGGTCGAAAGATAAGGCCACGTTAACGACGATAATTTCATAATAGCTTAACTTTAAAACGCGTTTGAACATAAAATTTTAGGTATTTTGGAAACAGTACATATAAATAATATTATATAATGTCAATATAGATTCCACATAGAATACGTAACGTGAAAATGAAAAATACGCTAACCGACAACATATACAAATGTGTTTTAAAGAAAATTACTTATAAATTTGTGTTCGAATTTCTTCACATTTGGAAAAAAAATGTCGAATGCCCAAATGCTCTATCCAGGACTGAATTTAATAAATGTCATTATTAACTATATATGTATGTGTATTTTTTTTTAGACGTAGACATTTTGGTCTTGGGAGTCATTAGATAAAAAGGTCATACGACAAAAAATAAATGATAATATTCAGCTGTACCGTTATTTAGAATCGCCAATTTATTTCTTTGTAATATTATTATTAGACGCTATTCAAACAATTTAAAAATAAAAATCTATTGCAGCTTTCTATTTATCTTTGTAAATTGAAATTAACAGAATTTCATCGATTTCTTTTGAGTTTATTATAGACATTACTCTCTAAAATCGTGTGTATTTTTTTTTTTTTATTTATTTATACCACACTCACAGGATTAGTCACTATCTTAAATTATAAACGAAATATTAAATTACCTATAGGTACAATTACTAAATGCTATTCGTATAGGAATTATTAAAAACAACGAAAGATAATAGTATTTAAACCGACAAGTTCTTAACGAACGCTTAAATATTTATTACAAATGATTTGAAGTTCACATGAGATAGGTGAGGTGGAATAAACATTTTCACTTCTGTTTAGAACTTCAAACTTTGAAATGGTTATGAATAACAAGTTTCTGTTTGAATGACATTATAATATTTTGTGTATGTACCATAAAGCATTATATAAATTTGAATATAATATATATCACTGGCTGCATCTACTATATATTATATTATTATATTTTTCTTTAAAAAATCTAAAATCAATATCCATACAATTTTGGTGTACAAAAGTGGAAATACATTTTGGAATACCTATCAAAATAAGATATATATTAATATTTATTGATAAGCAATGGTGAAAAAACTTATTACGTTTTTGAATAACTTGTTCATAGATGTCTTGTAGGTACATTCAGAAAACCTGGCTTGTCAATTATGTGCATACGAAGAAAACTTTGTTTCATTATATATACAGTCTATATTAATTATATCGTTTTTAATTTAATAACTTCAATTTCGTATTTCAAGTTTCGTATCATATTGATTGGGTCTTGTGATTAAAATAAACTTTCCCCCGTCCCGATTTCAATAAAAAAAAAATTATATGACTGCTCGATACAATGTTCTAAAAATTTAAAATTTAGATATGCATTTTATGATTATTTCATTTTCTACACTTAAAGTAAGAAAAATACTATGACGTGAAAAAAATTAATATGTAGATTGTAATAGTGACGAATAATGTTGATGAAGTTATACATTTTATATATTAATTGCATATTACTATTAAGAAATTACAGTAATATTTTCAAGCGATAGAGATTAAAAATTAAACGGAGAATTGTAATCATTGAATGAAATACAAAACATATTGAAATCTTTTTTTCAAGTGGAAAAAATAAAAAATAATTTTTTTTGTTAAATCTACCAAACAAAGTGCACAATATACATATATATTCACAAGAAAAAAAATTAAATCTTTTCAAATTAATTAAATTGTAAGAATACAATAATATAAAAAAAAAACCTATTTAATATTTATTTAAAATATACAAGAATATTGGGTGTAAAATAAATTTTAAAATTAATATTACCTCTAAATACTACTGTAAGTACTTACTTTTTTTTTCTTAAAGTATTTTTCTTTTTTCTTAAAATTACCTTTATTATTATTAATTTATTAAGTGCAGGTTTGACCTTAATTTTGAAATATAATCATAATATACATAATACCTATTATCATTATACAACGATTTTCACTTATAATATGTTTGTCTCGAGTTGCAGGAGGTTCAAATAATAGTGTTTGTTTATTTTTTATACGAGAGATATTACGGACGTCATAATAAAATATAATAATTAATGTGCGCTTCGGAGGAAATTATATGTTTATAGAAATAATTAAACCATGAGTGTTTTGATGTTTATTTTAAATTAAATTATGGAAAATCACGATCGGTTTAGTCTAACCGAAATCAATTTAAAGACCACCCAAATCGCAAACAGAATTTTTAACTGGTACCGGTATTTGCCGGTATTTGTATAATGTTAGCAGTGGAGATTATCATAAGGCTGAGTACAGTTGATATTCAACTCATAATCACATATTCAAACTTGTACAAAACGATCGATAAGTATATAAATATATTTACACAATATTATTATACATTACAATATTGAATATTGTATACAGGATGATTCATTAAAATGTATTTTTTTCCCCAAACAATATAACTGTTTTAGACAATTTATTTTTTGATAATATTATTATCAAATCGCGACAAAACTATTTTTTTTTTTAAATGTTTGTCTCATATAATTTTTAAATGTACAAACATTTTGTCCCGGAACGATGTCAATAACGATTTCGGTATAATATTTCCCGACACTTTTTGAACCCTTTTCGATAAAAATAAGCCTTTGAAAAAAATCACCTCGTATATTATACATTAATAATTTATTATTTTATACTACATTACACGAAACTGCGAATAGGAATTTTCGTGAGCTATTTGCGATTTTCGGTCTGAAAACGAAATGGTACGCACTACGTTTTAATGTCTCGCGTCGTGTTTCTGCGGTCTCGAAATTCGTTTCCGGAGGCGGTACGCGTTCGCATGAAATATATATACTTGTATACTTCTAAATATATATATATATATACTCGCCGACAGACGGTCTGCGTGGGCCGAGCTGGTTTTATTGTGCAGGCCAGCTGCGTTTCCTGTCCCGATCGTTCGGATCGTCAGAAATCATGGGGATCGCGTGTGGCACTGCCGTTACTGCGAGCTACTTAATTTTTCGCAGTCCTCCCCGCACACTTTCACACAACAGTGTCTTTTTTTCGTTTCTCGTAACGCATACCGAAACTATTCGATTTCAAAGTTTACTCCACCCCCCCCCCCCCTCCTCGCTGATAAACCACGGCCACTGACGTCAATATTGTCGACGCCGCCGCCGCCGACCAACGTGCTCAGCTCAACCGAAGACTTTCGCGAAACGTATCGAGCGAGTATGTGTACATCTACGTTTAAAATATTATTATACTATACCAGGGATGGACAACTGGTGGTCCGCCACATTTTTCACCGACCCGTTAGGTTGTTTTATTTTATTATATTTATAAAAATATTGAAATCGATGTACCTTAATGTTTATCGTAAAACGGAGATATAAATTCTTATCTAGTATTGAACTATTGAATGTAAATAATATTATTATAATATTGTTTATAGAGGCGGTATAGCTAACGTTAGTTTTTTTTTTCGCTTTCTGTGTTCTCTGGCCCGCCAGATTTTTGCACATTCAAAATTGGCCCTCTAGTAGCATTGAGTTGCCCATCCACGTACTACACGATTATTATTATTATTATCCGCTGTTATATTATGTCAGCTATAGTAGGACGTATTCATACTTTTCTCGTTCGTCGAATATGTGCCTCGCCGAAAAACTTTTTGCCGCGTCCGGATGGTATCAACCGACGATTATAGTACGGTTAAACAATATAATACGGGTTTCTGGTGCATCGTCGAACATTGTATTTATCGGTGAACAATAACGTTACGGGGCGGTGCAGGAAACTAATGTAAAGTTTGTTCGAGGATTATGAGCTGCCACCGCACATAAACTCGCGGTTGTATCGTCGTCGTAAGGCGTGGCGGAAATTTCGATGTGTTGAAAATTTTAAATTCAATTTCCCGCCGGTCGCTTAATGCGATTATGCTGCGGTACGTATAATAATAATAATAATAATAAAATTCGATTAGTTTTTCTAGACACGGTCGTGAAAAAATCAAACGCGATTACCGCCGATTGATCACCGGGATGGCTGCTGCCACGCGCCGTTTTTGGATGAAATTCAGCCCGCACAAATCCTCGAAGATATTAAGATATAATATATCAACTGGGATTTCGTCGGCCACTCTGCACAAGACTTTGTTGCAGTTCGTCTCGATTTCCGGACGTACAAACCACCATATCGTAATATGCGAACGCCGACGGTTATATTTAAACATTCGACGTATTAAAAATCTGTCGAAACTATACCTCTCTCGATTCCACCACCTGTCAACTCTCCTCTTAAATATTTATCCAAACACCATTACTATATAATCAGCCTCAGCTTCGAGCGCGACGCACCTCTGGTGCCAATATTATATTATGATATGATTATAATATATGTACCAACCACAAACGGCACAAACCGATTGCAGTTAACTCGTCATCCATGGTACATAATTATTATTTCTATTAGATATTTTTCTAGCCGTTATGAGTTTTACAGACTGAATCACAAACTTTCCATTTCTCTCTTCCCCCTCCCCCCCCACCATAAACCTTACGGAAAAATAAATAAATTCGTTCGCACGGCCAGCAGACATTAATTTCCCGCAGACCGCCGCAGCGCCGCCAATATTCTCGGTATCTGGCGCCACGGACGCTGCGAAACCACACATGGTAGGAAAATCTACGACGACGAGGGCGCATTTATATACTCGTTAAGATTAAATTTTCGTACCGACCGTGGTCGTATCACATGGTATTATTATTACCGTACTATTATATACCGTGTCCGCGTATAATTTCATAATTAATCGCATGCCCAACAATGTAATGTCGCAACTAGGTACCCCAGTGGATATTTTAAGAAATTATCACTGGGCGACATAAAAAAAAAAAATTCACGCTGACTATCAAAATCAACATATTATGAGCTTATAAAAAACTTTTCAGTATTAAATATTATAGAAAACATTACCTATATCTAACAATACCATCAAAACTCACAACACATAAATAATTACAAATAACTTATGAGTTAGATAAATTAATTCTTATTAATTACAAAAAATGGAATCAATATTGTCAATGATATACAATATACATAATATAGGAGTATAATAAATAACACTATAAAAATAGATATAAGAATTAAAATTATATTATTTTTTTAAACTTTTTCAAAGAACTTTTGTTACTTTTAACTAACTTAAATAAATAAAATTAAAGATAGTTACATTTTTTCCCATGTTATTTAGTAACTTATGTCTTATGAGTTACTTTATTTTATTGTCACATTAAGTTAATTTCATTCCTAAACCACAGATCAAAATATATTACATTTTGTAAAAATGAATTTAAAAAAAAAAATTAATAATAATCCACAATATTAAATATTATATTAATTACCTAATAAATAATAATTTGTAATAATAGTTATTATATTGAATATTCACAGAAATGAACAGAACATTAATTATATTACACCAATACTATTTTTACTAGTATTTATAACCAATGGTAATTTATTATCAAAGTATATATATTTCATATAGTTTTTTTGTATTTTGTAATATATTATAATTATTGAAAATAGGTACTGTATTTAGTGTAAGTCCAAGTATAAAATATTAGATTTTAAATTATTTTATATTTACCGTAAGTCGTCCTGTTGTGGTAATATCGTAAGACTTAAACGTTTAAACTGTTTAAAGGTTCAAAGTGAAATAATTATGTAGCTAATAGCTTGTAGGAACAAGGACTAAAATAAAATCAAAAACAATCAATTTGTAGATATTTGCCGGGACTACTTACGACCAGATAAAATATGTCGCATTGTCGCGTGCCGCGTGAAATAAATCACTTTTTTGGATTATATTATTCTATGGATAAATACTGCCTACAGTAAACGGTCACATGGATTTTCTATTCTCAATAATTATTTGTCAAACGAAATGATATACGTCATAAATAAATAACAAAATCAAACATGATAAATAATCGATAAATACAATTTTATAATAATTTCAAACATCGATATTTTTACAAAAAATGATTGTCGCCCAGTAATTAAATATAATATCATCTACTAGGCGACAAAAAGTATTCTCTAAGCGACATTTCTGTCGCCCAGTATATTAGTTGAAATATCCACTGAGGTACCCATGCGTAGAACTATTTCGCCACGCGAAATGTGTTTTAAATAAAATATTTTAATGTCATACAATATTTTACAACAGTTCAAGCTATTAAAATGTGTAAAAATAAAAATCATTTAACTTGAAATATTATTATTACCTACGTTATAATCGAATACCCAGTAACAGTAATAACCGTTTAAATAGTATCGGGAACCTCTGAAAATTACAGTTTACGATGAGTCGTTATCTAATTTTGAATAAAATATTCGGTTTTATGTTTTTATACATAATCCATTCACTCGTTTACGAAACATTGAACAATTATATGAATCTCACGAAGATATACCGCAATATCGTAATAAAAACAAATTATGTAGGTATTATTATATTATTATAGAACTATTGAGATGTATTCGTTTAATATGCTATAATATTCATTAATTGTAATTGTACGTTCATATTATATTTTTTAAGAACAAAATTAATTATATTTTTTTATCATATAAAAAGTGGATAATTTACGGACCAAAAGTGTGTGTTATAACCAAAATTAATTTTTTCGAAATTAAAATATTGTTTTATTTGTGCTCCGAAAAGGCTTCAAGTATATATATATATATATAGGTATAGTGCATAATATATAAAAAAACAAATGATTTACAACGGATGTTAACGGGTCAAGAGACATCACGTTTCACGAAAATTATGGCTTCACCATATTACCCTGTACATTAGATACAATATAACGCCTGTAATTTATGCATGCCAGTTACAAATTTTCAAACGAGACTAAAACGTAATTGCGGGTACAATCAATATACGGACGTTCAGAACAAGCCGTCGTACAATGAAGGTTTAAAAAAAGCGTTACGGAATTATATTTTTTTATTATTATTATTGTTTACCCCCGACGCTCGTATAATATATTGTATTCACAGGCACACATACGTGCGTGTACCTATAATATATATATTGTTGTATGAACTCAACTTCGTCAACAGTTAAGTACAAAGGCGCGTATATACGAGTTGGGAAAATGTTATTTTGCACGGGACATTTAATTACAATGAAAAATAAAAAAGTGTTATGGTGCGCGTAAGGTAAATGTGTGTTTGATGTGTCTGAGTGTGTGACCATTAGAAATAATAATTATATTCCATATTTTACGAATATTCCGGTTTCACGTATCAATTGCCATTGGTTCGGAACGAATAGTTACGATATTATAATACTACCCACCCACTATGATGAGTAATGGTATAATGATATTATATTGATCTGTCTCGCACCTGTCGATTGATGTTGTCAATGACAGGTCAATGAAATATTAAGAAAAACTACTACCGAAGTTAATGATCGCATCTAATTTTATATTGTACTGCGTACGTAATACGTGTATTATTAGCAGTGTTCGGACTTATCTAGATGAATATTTGTTCATCTATTTTATCTTATCTAGATAAATAGTTACAAGGTATCTAAACGTTTATCATGGATAATTTTTTTATTAATCTAAATAAATTCATCTAGCTACATTTTTTATTGATAAAAATCGTTAAATATTGTACAAACGCATTTTTAAATATTTATACAGATTCTCGAACAAAGTTTATGGTTTATAAATAATGTAATTATTTTTATTTATATCATTATTATTATTATGTTCCTAGTGCCCAACTAAAATATACCTAAAATTTAAAACCATTTAAAAAATAATTGTATCTTATTTTTATCATTATCTTTATCTCGATAGATATGAATTAAGTTATCTTTTATATCTATCTAGATACATTTGAGTTGCATTATCTTTATCTTTATCTAGATAAAATAGTACTTATCTAATCCGAACACTGATTATTAGCTATCAGTTGACGTAAGATAACGTGAATAGACGATGAAGATTTGTATGATAATGATAAAGCCATAGTATAAATAATAATATAAATTAAATCACACATACAGACTAGACTTATCTTGATTTTCCATCGGTAAATAAACCGACTATAGACTATAATATAGAGTATGCATATCACAAGCCCGGATTAAGGCCCCCCCCCCCCCCCCCGGGAGTCCAGGCTGGGCTTGGTTCCGGGGTCCAATGATTTTGGCTCACATTTTTATCCCAGAAATATTCATTTAGAAAAAAAAAACAATTTTAGTACCTAGGTAGTAATTATAAAATAAAAATGTTTTTACTTTTAAGCCGCAAAAAATTATGGAATTATGATGAATATAAAATTCTAATTGTCGATAACAATGTGACTAAGTATATAAAATGGACTACACTTGTACGCATAGATGACAGTCTTTATTACTAATGAGTAATGACTGTAATATATCGTACTATATCGTAAAAATGTAGTGATGCAATTTTTTTGAAGTTGAAGTTGAAAGGGGGCCCATTAAGTGTACTGTGTCCCAGTGCCCAATTGATCCTTAATCTGAGCTTGTGCATATGGAAGCTTAGGATAACTCATTCAACATACAAAAAAGTATTTACAGATAAAGCTAATAATAATAATAATGCTGGAAATTTAAATATTATTGAAAATCCAATACTCTCTTCGCTGGTAATATGAAACAGATAGGTACTTTCCTTTTTTTTTTTTGTTAAAACGGTATAGTACGATAAAATATAATATCAGAAATACAATTATATTTCATGAAAGAATTGAAAATAAAATTTGGCAGCATCGTATATTTTTAAATGTTTTAAAAACAAAGCAAATTTAAATATTTTTAATCTGAGTATTTGATTATTTAAATAAGCGTCGGTGTGTATGAAATACCAATATATTATTTTTGCTATCAGAAATCGACGGCAAGCTCTACTATGATTATATTATATAATATGACTAACAATCGTTGTCATTCGTCATTATAGTCAAAATAAAATGCATATACAAATGTAAGTAAATCTCAATAGATCATGGACTTGTTCATCACACTATTCGCACACTGCAAAATGTCGATTTAATCTATTACAATAAAATACTGACTTGTTCTAGTATAATATAAAACCATGTTATAATTGGAAAAACGGAGAGTTTCCAAAGTCTTGCAATCAAGCCATAAATTTACTGTTGGTTATATGCACAGATGATTTTCGTTTTGAATTCAGGACCGTGAGTAACTTTGGGGACCACATTACCATTCAAGTTTAACTAAAAGTATAAACATAAATCGTATTTGGAATTGTATCGCATAAAGCCCGTGGTTATTGGTAAAGCTCATTTTATCCAATATACTTAAGAGGTCAAATTTCTCATTTACGAGTAGGTAGGTAGGTAGGTAGGTAGGTGCATAGTAGGTACCTCTACGCATTTTTTAATAGAATCCATTTGGCGATTTCTGTATACAATATATTACAATAATATAAAATGAATGAAAATATAATTGTCGCGTGTCGCTGCCTCGATGAAAGAGAATGTATAATAAAAAAAACTCAAGTATATAAAATGTGTTCTTATTCGGGAACACATCGCACGCGTAAGTATATTAAATATAATATTATTTCACGACAAAGAAATAAAAAATAATATTAACTTAAAGAATAATAATAAAGTATAATATATTATTATATATACCTCCGTCGTCCGTATGAGAAACCGCCGAAAGACGTGAATGTTTGTTGAATTAACATAAACGCGTACTTACATAGCATATAATAAAACCTCGTTAAATTAGCATTACGTTTATCGAGTGATTTTACGCATTATTCTCGTCGATACGGCGCGGTAGTGTTCGTGCACAAACTTCGTCTCGTAATAATATTACGATGTAAAATATCGAACAGCACTCGTCATAATAACAGCAAGTGTAATAAATAAAAATATATATTGTAATATCCTACACGGACTGCGGCCGCAGCGCGTTGCAGAATAATATAATATAATATTATTAAAATAGTATTGTTATTAAAAATTATTTGCGTTGGGACGGCGCACTGTGTAGGCAATTTCGCTACATCGGCGTGTAGAGGCGACGGTCACTCGGGATTAAAACTCGATCAATAGCGGATAGTGTTATATTTTACAGTAGTTAATACTTCGATTTCGGTGGTGGCACGCCACGCACACACTATTATAATATCGTTGATATAATATTAATTAAACAGCTAGAGAGACGGACGCCTATAGGCACGTGTGTCGTATATTATTGTTTGATTTCGAACGCGCGACGGACGTTTTCCAATCACGTCCGATAACTAGTTACTATATTATAATAATATTTATTATACAGCTTGTACTCGTGATGACATTCGAAAACCGATGGGCTGCAGCGATCGTTTCGACGACGATCGTGTGCAGGCCAGAGAAAAATCACCGATCGTCCGCGTCCGTTGCCTGCAGTCATGTCACCGAACAGCGGCGTAAGTGTGTCAATCGCGTACAGAAAACACGCGTCGTAACGTCTAATAAACCGTGGTAGTGTTCGTGCACAAACTTCGTATCGTAGTAATATAATGTCAAATGTCGAACAGCATTCGTCGTAACAGTAATAGTAGTAAATAAGAATATAATCTATAGTCATATCACTAATATCCTACACGAACGGTAAACCGCGGCTGAAGCGCATTGCAGAATATAATTTTATTAAAATAGTATTTTGTTATTAATATTATTTGCGTTGGAACGAGTACATCGTGTGCGCAATTTCGCTACATCGGCGTGTAGAGGCGACGGTCACTCGTGATTAAAACTCGATCGACAGCGATAGTGTTATATTTTACAGTAGTTAATACTTCGATTTCGGTGGTGGCACACCACGCACACACTATTATAATATTAATCAAACAGCTAGAGAGGCAGACGCCTATAGGCACGCGTGTCGTACACTATTGTTTGATTTCAAATGTGCGTGATGTATCGTGGTTGGACGTTTTCCAATCACGTCCGATAACTATATAGGTACTATATTATATCATCGATAATTTATTATACAGCTTACGAGTAGTGATGACATTAGAAAACCGATGGGCAGCGATCGATTCGACGACAATCGTGAGCAGGCCTGAGAAAAATCCCCGATCGTCCGCGTCCGTTGCCTGCAGTCATGTCACCGAACAGCGGCGTAATTGTGTCAATCGCGTACAGAAAACACACGTCGTAACGTCTAATAAACCGTGGTAGTGTTCGTGCACAAACTTCGTCACGTAATAATATTATGATGTAAAATATCGAACAGCACTCGTCATATTAACAGCAAGTGTAATAAATAAAAATATATATTGTAATATCCTACACGAACTGCGGCCGCAGCGCGTTGTAGAATATAATATAATATTAATAAAATAGTATTGTTATTAATAATTATTTGCGTTGGGACGGCGCATCGTGTAGGCAATTTCGCTACATCGGCGTGTAGAGGTGACGGTCACTCGTGAGTAAAACTCGATCGACAGCGATAGTGTTATATTTTACAGTAGTTAATACTTCGATTTCGGTGGCGGCACACCACGCACACACTATTATAATATCGTTGATATAATATTAACCAAACAGCTAGAGAGGCGTCTGGCCTATAAGCACGCGTGTCGTACACTATTGTTTGATTTCAAATGCGCGCGATGTATCGTGGTTGGACGTTTTCCAATCACGTCCGATAACTATATAGGCACTATATTATATCATCGATAATTTATTATACAGCTTACGAGTAGTGATGACATTCGAAAACCGATGGACAGCGATCGATTCGACGACAATCGTGTGCAGGCCAGAGAAAAATCCAGGGCTTGAAACCGAAAATATATTTCCTGTTTCGATTTCGGTTATCGGTATTTATTTTTTCCGATTTTCATTTCGGATTGATTCGGATATTGGTAATTATTTTTTCTGGTATTGTTTTTTGGTTTTGAATTTTCCCGATTTCAGTTCTGATTACTGGTATTGGTTTTTTTTAATTTTGTTTTCGGTTTTATTTCGGTTTTTAACGGCATTCAAAATCGGTATCAAATTTCAAGCCTTGGAAAAATCACCGATCGTCCGTGATGTCTGTTGAGTCATGTCACCGTTGTCAGAACAGCGGCGTAGGTGTTAATCGCCTTACAGAAAACACACATAGCATCTAATAAACCTACCAATTTAATAGTTAATTGCATCAAAAAAATATATCATGGTAGTGTTTTTTTTTTTTTTAAATAATTTTAATTCACTAAAACAACTTTATTGTAAAAGAATATAATTATTTATCAGTTCTTAAGTTTTTAATTTTTCCGAACGACTACATACATTTTACATTTAGTTTTCTAAAGTGGAATAATTTCTGTAGATTTTCAATTTATAAAAGTACGCAGACAATAACAAAACATTAATCCATATTAATCGATTCAAGTGACGACAGGTTAGATAGTTATTTCTTAGTAATGAGTACTTATTTTAAGAAAATACAAAACACTGTTTGTATTGTTTTAATTTTATAGTAGCAATTGACATTATGATGACAAATAGGTACTTGAGCAAACGCTGTAGAATCTTGATTAATAATGCAAATTAAATTTAAATGTTTGATTTTTATATTTTTAGTGATTATAAAACGGGTAGAACGATAGTACTCAATAAGATAAATAACTGCTGTAGGGAATGTCAAATTGAAAAAAAAAAAAAAAACAACAACCTTGTAGCGAAGATATTATAATTTAAAACGTATTTATATAATTATATACTGCGCGATATTAATGTTTACTTTTCGAGTGTCTGACGTCGTTGTAATAATTGTTAATGATATTAATTTATGTATACCTTACTTACACCACGTTTAATTAATAACATGATGTATGTTTACCATTGGATAAGGGTTATATTATACACCTACGTCAGGTAAAATACCTACCATAAGATATTCGATGTTTTTTTTTTTTTAATATTAGAAAACACACGTAGGTCACGCGATACCCTCAGAAAATGAAGAAAAAAATAAAATAAATATCAAATTGCGTTCGTTAAAAAAAAAAAAAAAATATGTTAATATACTTTTGAAATTGAAGTTTGGGCGTTACAAGGAGTTTTGAAGTCCTTTTATGGTTTATATATCACGATAACGTTACACTGGGAATTGCTCCACCGGGATAATACATAAAATCAAGATTCGAATTTAAAGTATAAATTCAAGGTGGATATAGCGTAAAAACATAATGGAATTTATAATTTCCGTTTATGTAACTATATTATATTATGTGCGACCTATGCGCCGAGCTCGATGAATTGTATAGAACGTATCATGTTGTGTATTCATATTATATTATAATATTACAGAGCATAATAGGACGACTTAACAAAAAAAAATAATAAATATGCCACTTAAACGTATGCCAAAAATTGTGAAAATTATATGGTTATTAAATAATTTAAGAAATATGCACATGTCAGGAAATTCCCAAAAACAATATTTTGAAAAAAGTTATTACGTTCTAAATTAATTTTTCCCAAAAAAATTATTGATATTTTAGAAAATTTTAGAAAATAAGCTAGATGACTTGGATAATTTTTTTTTACCATCAAAATATTGTTCTTTTAATCAGATTTCTAAATTGGCTACTTTGAATTTTCCCAAAAAAATTAAATCAAATTAAATTTTTTTTATTTTCTGTATTAAAAAATAAAAATATTTATTATGTATACAGAGTGGTTCATCAATCATACTCACCTCTTTTTCTTCTTCAATAACGCAGTTATCAAAAATCTGATTTTTTTGAATTTTTAAATACCTACAACGTTGAATGACCGTAATTTTATTCAATTCTTGATTTTTTTTTTTGCGCTTCCTAAGGACCTGTAAAGATTCAAACTTTTATATAAAAATCCCTCGGATTTACCTTACATTTTTAGGGGATATTTTACCAGAACATTTTGACGTATCAAAATCAAAATTCGAAAGAATATCTAATTTTTAATTACTTGCAGGTGAATCACCGTGTGTATAAAATATTGTAAACAGGCGTGTACTCGTCTTGGTTCGTATGATTTTTAGATCGATTTCGGATGCAACGCAGTAACGCGAGTGCCGAAAAGGTTTTGTTTTGATACTCATGCGTTGATGATATTATTGTATTAAAATGAAAATGAATTATGACTTTTAATACTCACGTGGTTTGATTAATGCTTTCTCTTATATTATTGTATTTTTCAATTATTACGGTTACGACCCGTGTATGTATTATAACACTTTTGTTCTGACAATACCGCAACCACGGAGTTCGTACAATTTATTAGAGACGCGGTAGAAAATAATAATAAAAAAAAAACCTAAACGCATATTATGACGTGGGTGGTCGAAGGAAGGTATATGTATATTATGATTATTGCATTTTATCGTCTCGTCGTTTTCACTGTCATTTTACGGCGTCGGTTAACATACTATTTCACCGGTTGTTGGTGCAAACAGCATTGGTTGTTTTGGCATTAAAATGCTTTCGGTTTATGAATATTATAAACATTTATGACCCGGCATTTAACAAGCCGTTATCTATGATGTTGCTTTAAAGTAATAATGCTTTGGTATTTAATGTTTTTCTAAATAGCTACTATACATGTACAAATGTATTTGAATTATTTTGGTAGAACATTTAAACGCAATGCAGTAAAATATATTATGGTACCAACTACGATAAGAAAAATTACTTAAGTCCACCCATGTTTTATATTTCAATTATCTAGATACACTAGTATCTGTATAAATACTTATAGATTTTAAAAGTAAAATTACTCATATATTATTCTCGTTGTACCGATCCAAACGCATTTTATAAGTTTTCGACTAATATCAAAGGCCTTATTTTATGGAAGTATGCCTTAAATGTCTTTAGTGACTAAAACATGTTCAGTCATGTATAATAAACGTATATTGAGTTAAGAAAAAACATTTTTTATTATTTTTAACCATATCTTGTAATAGTTAAAAACGTATAAATGGTTTACAGTTGAATTTGTATTCTTGATTATGATAATTGTTTTAAGTTTAAACTCTTTGACTACGATATTCATTCAATTTTAATGTATTTCGAATAAAATAGTTTGGACTTTAGAATTTAAAAATCCATAAAATACTATTTATACTAAAATAATAAGACTAATGTAGGTACTAAACTGTAGCATAATTGTTAGTTTGCATGATCCTTGACTATCATAGAGTATTATATTGGCCAAATTTTAATTAAACTTTGATAATACGTTTAATAAATTATAAAATATTTAATATAATATTAAGTAAATAGGTACGTAATTATTTTTACAAAATTAATAATGTTTTTAAATTAATATTATATTAATTGAATATTATTAACGAGCACGAATTTCTATGCATAAGAATTCATATTTCTCAACGATCGAAAAAACTTAAATTTAAAAAAAACTTTATTATACTTTCGTTTTTGCTAAGACGTGTCGTCAATATTTTGCTTCTTATTCAATATTTCAAGTATATTATTACTCTTCTCACATTTACTTATCGTGCATCAACTGTATAGATTGTGTATAATGTCCAATGAAAAAATAAAATAAATATTTTCGTGACAAAAACTATTAAATACATTTATTTTTACATTTGATTATTACCAGGTAATAATAGGTAATAATAATAATAGGTCCTATTCATGGTTTTAGTTTGTGACAATAAAATAGCAAAATAATGTACTTATCTTTATATATAAATATAATATTCATCTGTGCGTCTGTTGTGATCGTGTAACTTCTTAACGACTTGACCGTTTTAAATAAAAGTTACATGAATAGATTCTTAGACTCGGACATTGTGAATACTATATTTTTTCAACCATTATGTATTTCTATAGGGTGGATGACTCGTGATTTTAATTTTGACTCATGCAATTTGTTTTTTTTTATTTGAAATAAACAATCTATACATTTGCGTGCACAATAGAAGCTTATGTGGTAAGAATATTACAATGCCTGGAAATTTTGAACAAGAAGCCACCTGTTGATGACACTTATATTGATAATTATACATACATATATATATTTTTTAAACTCTTTATTTATCCAATCAATTAACTTTTTTTTTCTATATTAAGATTTTTGAGAGACCGGAGTTGTATTTATATTTGGTTTCATTTGAGTTGGCTGCAGAAGGTCACGACACCACTCGCTTTTTGGCCTACGTGTCTAGGATTTCCTGGGAGTGTTAGAGTAGAAAGATTTTTGATGATAGGATTCTGATGGGATACAAGTCGCGAGTAAAAGAATTGCGCTTATTTCGAGAATATCCGAGATCAAGACGAAAACTAAAATAAATGTAATCATGGTATCTGCAAAACAATGAGATTATTTATTCGAGTCATAACTCGAGAGACATGTGTGAAATTCAGATCTTATAATATTCTTATCTATTACAACTTTCAAATATTATTTTATTTGTATATTATAATATACTTTGTTGAAATATATTAAGTTTGTATTGCGTACTTGCGTACTTTTATACATATTTAAATGTACGTGAACAATTATTTATAGTGTAGGTACTCTCTACAATATCATATTATTAAATAATTATGTCTCCATGAATGCACAATTAGTTGTATACGTATATAATCTACAAGTGTTTAATTAAGTGCTTTACCCGTTTAACCACTTCAACGGAATGCCATTTCATAAAAGTAAAAAAAAAAGCATTGCATTGAAATCAGTCACATAATAGTATAATAATTCGTTCCATTTTGACATTATATGTTATATAAATAATCTCACAGAATATAAAGCAGTGACTGGAACATTGGTTCATATTGGTTCTTAATAATTAATTGGCTTTTTAATAATTGTTGTTTTTAATCGTTGTTATTAATATTTCCTTGGATAATTAATGAATTGACTAACTGATAAATCAATGGTCAAATTTATTGAAACCTCGATAGCAAATTTTTGTTTAATATTATACGAAATACACTATCAATACGGTATACACACAGGGTGGCCCAGAGCGGCCTACAACTGTGACTTCCTGTTTCTCCGATATGCTTGCAAAATGTGAAAGTTGGAAAATATTAGGCTACTTGATGCGACACTCTGTATAACGGAATCGTTTTGGAACCATTCGATGGGTAAAGAGGGTAAATAATCATATGTTTATTTTTGATATCTGCGAGAACCGTAATAAAAATACAAAAATAACAATCAATTTCATGTAACGTCTGTTGGGAGAAACACACCGTTCATATCAGATTGGAATTTCTTGAGAACTGATAAATGACTTCGTTTCATATTTTAAACAGTCAACCTGCAATGAATTTTGCATTGAGTTGCGATCGAGACGTCTATGTCAACGCGGAACGTAAAAACGAAATCTGAGTAAATTTTCGATAAATATTTATTACAGTATCTACCTATGTAGGCGTATAATATAATGACATTGTGTATCGATTGTTTTTTTTTTAAATACTCAAAAGGTTGAGAGAAAAAGAGGGAGAGAGGATGACTTAGCGTACAAATGGATAAGAAATAACCTAACCGAATTCTTGTCAAATTTTCTGTAAAACAAGTGGGATTTCCTATAAATAGGTCATTAAATTTGAAGCAAAACATATTTTTTAACAACGTATTTCAATTTATGATAAGATCGATTCATCAATAATTCGTTCTTGGATCATGACCATTTGCACTATCCGACAAAAGAGTAAAATCGATAACTCTTACACATAAACAACTGATATTATCAATGTAGAGATGAAAAATGTGTATTAACAAATTTACCCCGTATTATCAAAGTTGCCCCATTTTACGGTACCTTTTTTGAATACCATGTATTTTACAAATTTACAATATCTAAACTAGGTAAATACCTAAAATATAGACTATCAACGAAACACATTTCTATCAATCCTTCATTGGCTCAAGACGGGCATATTCCCATATAGCTTATTACACTTCATACAATAACTTGTGTAAAACCTCTATAATAGGCTCATCGCGTGAAAAATGTACCTATCGTCAATGAATTTTAGGTACTGAACGTATTGCATTTGAACCAGTTATAAGAGATTCGGCCCGATCAAGGAAAAATACGTAATATCTAAACGCTCGTCGCAACTGAAGGTACAAGTCGAGCACTTTATCGTTTACGCTTCTTTTTAAAATGTTCAAAACAATAAGTTAAAAAGTAAATAATAATATCTAATATTATAATAATCGTCTCAAAAACACTTGTCGCCTACGGTATGTTTGCGGCTGTGGAGACGATGACGATAATTCTTCTGTTCACATGGTTCACTTCTGCCAACACCGCACCTCGGCAGCAAAAATCTCTCTCCATCCGGTTAGCTCTCTCTCTCTCTCTCTCTCTCGTCTCATCCACCTTCTCACCACCCGCAAATATCCCGTCCTGCAAACAGCAGCACACTGCGATGCTGACGATAATACGTATTTTAGTCGTGTATAGTTATTATATACATGGCAAACTGCACAGCAGTCGTTTTTGTGTTGGGACTTTTGTGTTCCGTTGTACCCGTACGTTGTGCGTATATACACCCTCATATTATATTATGTATGTATATATATATATTTATGTACGCACATAGTGTGGGAGATAGAAAGAGAGTGAGAGAGAGAGAGGGAGAGTGTCATGTTTCAACGAATTCCGGTGCAGTGGTCTTTATTTTATTTTCCAAGCCATTAAGTCACGGGGCGCGGTTTTAGCGACGATGACGACGACGACGACGACTATACCATACTCGTACCCCCCCCCCCCCCCCCCGCACATTCCCGCCGTTTTTCGACCGGGCCCCGAAAAAACAAAAGACGGAAAACCGTTTGCCTCCGCATTATGTTTTTGCTGAAAACATCTTGAACCGACGATAATATTCATAAGCGAATGCTTTGTCTTTGTGATATTTTGAATTACGAGCGTTCAACGTCACTTCCACCGCTGCCACCGCCGTATACCCGCCGGCGCATAACAACAATAATATTATTATATTTATTATATTATTTTCTATTATTGTTATTATAATAATAGTAATACGCGCGGGCCGGTGGTTGTTTGTGGACCGACTCCTCGAAATGCTCGCGGATGTTGTACACGTCGTGACCATCGCTGCGAGACCGAACAAGACGATGGCGCTCCTGCAGTAGCATACGACTATAAATAACACGAGACACAGAACTACTGCAGAAATAACGGAAAACTATGTTGTTTTAACAATATTATACCGTCATAAAAGTGTATTATTACGTTACCCGCGCCCGACTCGGAGCAGTGGCGTGAGGAGATTGTATAATTCAGCGGTTCCCGACCATTTGCGGGTCACCAATTTTGTAAAAAAAATCTACGAGGCCCACTAATAACACACCTATATACGTAGGCATATCATATATTATAATATATATGATATGCCTACGATTATTATTATATATATATAATATACACATATAAATTGATATATATATATATATATAATATATATGTATACGTAAGTTATTAGAAATAAAAGAATTAAAAATAGTATGTATAGTAACTCACAGCAGACACAACGACACATAACCACTCGACCGCTGTCGCGGAATAACTAGTCAAGCAATCGACGAAAACGAAAGACCGATTAAGTTTATCGCAAAATAAAATACGATAGACAAAATGACAAACAGGAACCAATTATAAACTGTGCAAATTATTATAACCAGATAAATTATGAGGTATATAATAATATTATTTAATATTACAATACGGTTGACGGCCCATGGGCTGGGAACCGCTGTTGTATATTATACGATAATGTTAAAAATGTAAAATAAATTTTTTTGATATAATATTATTACGTTGTCGTGATTTGGGCTGAGCATTTTGCGGATAGATGGCTCAAAAGAGCCGTAAACAAGAAACAATAAGCAAAATTAAAAAATCTGCAACTTTCGACGACAAATTGTTTTAAATTCTAGTATAAAGTATGTTTCGGTTTAATCATTTCCATTGAATCGTAACGAACGAATCGATTAAACGGCACGTTAGAATATTTTTTTCTTAATTAATGTATTCATGTGTGAAATAAATAAAATAAAAATTTAGTGGTCGAGGAAAATGTGATGGTTTCATTTGTCAAACCTCGTCAGTTTATAATTGTCGATAAACATAGACGTATATAAATGAATAGTGATTTGACTTTTAGTATTTTTGTGTTTTCGGATATGAACAAAAAAACTTTGATTTTTAACTTTGAATAAACTACCGTTTGAATAAAATTATGGTGTTTTTTTTTTTTATCGAAATGATAAATATTTGCAGAACTCGTAGAATGTTCAGCTGTGATCACTGTCACTTGATATGAAATATATAAATATCGCCTAAAACATAATATTATTATTACCTCCAAAAATATTATTATTATCTTATCAGCTATTTCAGTAACGTTATGGTCTGTTGCACATATTTTTATAGTGGTCCGCGAGACTATACAATTTTATTTTTTTTCGACGGTTGTTACAATAAAATGTATAATATATCATAATATTCTAATCATAACGAATTATTACACTTAACATTTTATAGTTACCGTAGTCATCAAGCCGGGCATGGTTTCAATGATTTGAAAAACTACTTAAATAAAAATGTATCGTTTTCAAAATATCGTTTTTACGGATATGCGTAAAATAACAAGTATGTACATACGCTATTATTTGTGAGAGTAAATAAGGAAAATAACAATTATCTTCGGATTGTCGACCGCGGTTATATTCAATTTGGACAGAAATACACCTAAAAAAACATATGCTTTCGTTTTCTTGAAATCCTGCAGGTCTTAAGTTTTTTTTATCGCATCGCTTTCATTCTTCGAAAAACCGTTTGCCGGCTACGAGTTTTATTTTTTTCATACGGAGAATACATTAATTTCACTTGGCCTTACTCGAGAACAATTTCAAACAATTTAATTTTACTCGATTACGCAAATTTTTTCACCCGACTTGCAATGTCAAAATCATCGTTTATCTCTACGGTACGAATTACAGACTTTATATTGAAACGACTGGACGGAAAACGTAATGCTCTAATCATAAATTTAATAAAAAAAAAAAAGTTTCGATTCATGTAGCCGATAAGTTTGAAAATTAGAAACATAAAATATATAACACGATTGGTTTGCGTTTTTCACATAGGCCATAGCTGTAGTCACGGATAATCATTATGAACCATCGCAAATGCCTGCGCAGTGTAGTAGATTTGCTATGTACGGATATACCGTAAACGCATAACCATAAATATCTCACGCTCCGATATTATAGTAATCTCGAAGTACGCGTTTTGGAGTCCATCAAAGTATATATTCAAGCCAACTATACGCATACATTACAGCAAGTTATCTTGTAGTTGCCGTGCAGATAATAATATAGTTTCTTGTCTTAATTTGCATGCATATGAATATTACTAATGGATTTTTAATGTTCTATTCACTATATATATTTTAGACGTTTATTGTCGAAAGAAATTCGCTCGATACCGGATGATCGTTTAACCGGTACATGGTAGGCGTCGGTTGAACCAATAACTGCTAATGGCCTACGAAAAAAAAAAATAATAATATACCTATATCATGTGCCTGTTGTATATCGAGTTATATATCGGCGTGATACTACTTTGGGCCAACGACTTTCACGGCACGATATTTCGTACTTAACCGGGTCCACGGCAAAGTCAAAGTCAACTGAACAGGAAGACCCGCGAAGAAGTTCATACGCACATAGTACCCGCTCAAGAACTATTATCTTACCGATATAATATTGTTATGCCTTCGTATTGTAATATTTACCGTCGATAGTAATTCACTGTATATTGGGCTCATCATTAGTTATTTTTTTAATTTACGCGTTTGTTGATAACTACACAGTTGAAAAACCGGCTTCTCCGGTAACATACAACCATCACAGCAATGAAATTTCGTAAACATTTTGTATAATAGCGATAACAGAGTTCAGAAATTATTTGTGATGTTCAAAATATATCACATATACTTACCATAAAGTAGTGTTATAAAATTATTCTTTAGCGTAAACAACAATATAGCTTTGCACTACACAGTCACTTGTAAAAATTATAACTATAACCATTAGCAAAGGAAACGTGACATTTTTATTTTTCATACAAACAGTTTGAGTTACAAAAAACGATAATTTTTGAACAGAAAAAAATACGAGTTTGTATTTACTTACGTAGACTTTGTCGTCGTTGTTTTGTTAAACTAAAAAAAAGTAATCTTTAATTTTTTATAAAAATTAAGTAAATTAGTAGGTATACAACATTATGTTTAGTTCGTTGCCAATTAATTGTCACAACTAACGTATTGTTTCATTATGAATGCATTAACTGCATTTTTAACCTAAAACAAAAGTTTTCACTATGACGTATTGAATAAATTCGTGAACGATCTAATCCAATTATCATACACACAGTGTTTGTTACACGTTTTTATGATACCTAATGGTCATTTGATTATTTTTTAATTTATCTAACATTATAAATATTTCGTATAATGATTAAGAATATTTTCACAAGGGAACAGTCATTGTTCATCTATGTCCGAATATTTTTAACATAATCATATACCATCGAAATACGAATAAATAATTGATGTGTTTGACCTTGTACCACTTTTAAAGTATTATTGAATACAGTGCATAACAATATTAATGAACGACAGGTGAACATTAAGAACGGATTTATAATAAAATAAATAGGTATGATTCATTGGTATACCTAATATAATGATTCACCGGTAATACCTAGTAAAATGTATTAAAAACTTTTCTGATGTAGTCCTGTCAAACAAATGACAACATATTATTATGAAATATGGATGGCAACCAAAAGTGCACTCTCTGCCTCGAGAAGAAAACTAATTAAATTGCACGAAAAATCAAAAGAGCAAAAGAACATTTTAGTATTGATTAGTGTATTCCGGTGTGTTTTCAGCAGCTCTCTAAAATTATTATAAGAGCTTACTTCGACCACAATATCATCAAAGACTCAAAGGCAAATATATACGATGCACTCCGATGGATCAATGACAAATATTTATATTTAATTTAATGGATGTATAGTATAAAAGTAATATGCCAATATATTAAGTGAATTATTGTTATGTCCGTGTCCAACCAGACGGAAACGTAAATTGAATTAGGACATTTTTGCAGTGCAATGTTACACGAGCTCATATAATATTATGTTCATTTGGCTTATCTATAAATAATTATTTTGTGCTTGATGAAGTCCAATCAACTGGTCTGAATTAAATATAATATTACGTTCGTTTCGATTTTACGCATTATAATATGTTTCAATAGGTAGTAGTGTTTACAGTAAGATAGTACAGAGTGGTTATTTTTATTCATCGCCGTAGTGGTGCCCAAAGTTGTCATTGTCATTAATCATTGATACATTAAGTTATCATTTGAACACAATATATTTTAACCTCAAGGGCATCCGCAGTAAATTATCGAGGATAGGCCAACTGCATTTATTTCGTTATGATAAAATAGTAATTTCTGTTTGTCAGTACAGATGGTGGCCTGGTAGTCTAAAATGTTGTTAATTTTATTTTTTTGTAAGACTTATGAACACGTGTCTTATGAGTAATGTTATACGCATATTATGATAAACGAAGCTGTTGCTAATAAAATATGTTTACCATTCAACCATTGTATTAAACGCGTTAGACTTGGTTAAGTTAGATAAAAGCAACAGTTGCAGTATTTGTGTGCGAACCGTATTTAGGTACCGATGTCCATATCAGAAAGGTTGGAAGTATAGGTACCTACGTGAATTTTCATTAAATCCGATCTCTAAAAAATAAATTATATAATATTTAATGACTAAATTTACGTTACAGTTTCAATTCAATAGATATATATAAGCTCGCCAAATGAGCACGATAATAATTGTTATAAGTGGGAAACTACGAAATATCGATTTACAATGGATTGGACCACCGGGTAGGGAGGAGGGTGTGCTGAGGTGGCACAAATGTTTTTATCCTAATCCCTTGCACTGGTTCTGTCGAAAATCAGAAATTAACAACTGTGAACTTTGAATTCGGAGGTCTTCGCCGCAGCATTATATTTTTATCGTACTTCAACTGAAACCCAACACTTAGTTTACCTATTTTTGATACAATACAATTTGTTCTGTTTAGAGTAATCCTCCTTTTTTATTATATAGTTATATAAAACAACAACAAAAACTGTAATAAAATTATGAGTTTTTTTTTTTTTGAATATAATATATACATTTAATAACAAAAATAAAGTTCAGTACGTAAAAACCTTCCTAATATGCAGGCCATAAAAGGTTTATCATAATATACATTTTGTACATACATTATGCGAAATAATATTATATTATATAATAATATATTGTACAGTGTTAGATTAGGTCATGAAGCGTGCGTTAAACTTTGCGTAATTTATATCTTTTCTACTATACGCGCGCGTTATATAATAATAATATGCTATAGAATATATTATTTTAAGCCGACCTCAGAGAGTAAAAAAAAAAAAAACCACGATAATAATAATATTACGTACACATTTTCACACACAGTCCGGTATCGTGCCAAAAATATTGGACAATGAGTATTAAAAAATAATAATTCAATCTTATCTCGGCTGCAACCGTTCGAGTACGTGATACATAGAATAATATTATTATAAATACCACAGAATCGCAATAATATATTTAGAAATAAAAAAAAAAAAAAAAACATAAATAAGTAATAGTTTATGCGGTCAAAACGTGAGCTATTACTGTTTTATTTTTTTCTGACCAGCTATTACAATAATAATAATAATAATAATAATAATATGTTAAACGTATTTCATTTATAATTGGTTTTAAAACGATACTCGAGCCGCCGTTCCCACCGCAGCAGCATCCCTCCGCGGGCAGGGATGAAATGTAGATTAGAGGCGAACCGCAGTGATTTCAATCGACGTGAATAATGCTCCGGGAAAACCCGCTCGCCCCCCCCCCCCCACCCCAACCCTTCGCCGCGGGTCCGGAAAACAACGCAAAGCGCTGTTTGATTGATAACAAACTCGCGCCGCCACTGCCGGTCCGTCCCGCCCGCACCGCCGCCACTAACGCCACTGTCGACTCCGCCGCCCAGATACCACGACCGCCGCCGCCGCCGCCGCCACCACCGACACCTCCGGGAGTACATCACATGACGTTTTCGGTCGGACGTTATTAATCATCTGGGAGCCACCTCCGCCGCCGCACCGTCGACTACCTCCCCGTCTGGGTTGGTTTATGCTTTTACGACGACGGTCTTACAATTACCACGTCTTGGGCCCTTTGACGACGACGGCCTCCACGAGCAGCCGCCATCTGATAATATAATGACTCCGACGGACTTTCCGTACACGTATTACGCGAAACGACGCGTCGCACATGTATACATAGTAAACTCGTGCTCGAGTAAATATTATCATCATAATGTCATGTGCGAATTTCCGCGGGGAAAAATGGCACGCTCGCGCCTCACGGGTGCAGGCGGGGAAACATTTTTTTTTTTTCACGAGAAAATTTTCTCAGTGGATTCCTCCGTGGGAACTAGCCAAATGTCGCCATGTCACGGTACGGTGTACGCGAGCTTTTAGGTTAATTACAACGAGGACGTTATTCCGTAGCGCCATTATCATTATCGAATATAATATATATATACGACGACGACGACGTTACACTGTGCATAAATAACGATAGCTCACAGTTATGTACACGATTAGGAGGTGAGATAGTATAACATTTAATTGTGACTATGACAGTTGAAATATTAATACGACGACTGGAGTCGCTTAAAATTATTATTATATTCGGTTAAAAATAATTGAATTTTGAAAAAAAAAAACAACGACGAATAAGGGCGATGGGGCGATAAACCTTTGCATAGATTTCATTCAAAGCGAAAATAATAAAACAGTCGGACCTCGATTATTAATAAATTGCACATGGGACTTAATTATCGAAAAAATTGCCAGGAACGATTCAAATGTCGAGTTTTGGGTTATTGACTCTCATTGCGCGCATGGTTCACACGTCTGCGCATGCTCAGACTGCTGCAACTGTTTTGGGACATGGAATGTTCGAAAACGACGATAAATCAAATAGAATACGAAATACGTATATTTCGTTTCATTGCGATACGCGGTCGAAACTATATGGTTGTTGACGTTGCTTACTAAATTTTCTTACGGAAGTCTGTAGTGTTTCCTTGTGCTGATATATATATATATTGAAGAAATCGGAATATAAACTGCTCAAATATTATGTACCAACTACGCGAATCGTTTCGATGCATTCAGTTGATATGCGGAACTTATTGACGACTCTTCTTTGTACTTGGACAATAATATTTTTAATATGGAAAAATATGAATAGGTACCACTATATTATGATTTCTTTTTAAAATAAACACATTTCAGTAAAATCAATAATAATCCAGCTTTATACTCAGGATCTGAAAATAAACGATTTGGAGTTAAACACGAATATTATAATCTTAACTGTTCGTGTTTTCGTTTATCGCTCTCACGGTGTATAATATTATATTGTGTGGGTACGTAAATTCAAGCAATTTTAAGTTACAAATATTACGCCTAAGTATTATATTATCGTATTTAAAACGTCTGGGCCCCAGTTCGATGTAATTTCATACAAACACGATAATGTATAGTTCTATAATAGGTACTGACTAAATCGAAATACGCACAGTAGATTTGTGTAGGAGAAAAAAAATCTTTATATTTTTATTACCCCACTCGTATATTATTGTCTGAAGTGCTTCGTGTTAAGCCTTATAATGCTACCCGGGGTATCAGCAAAAAAAAAAAAAAACTACTTGTTAATTTATTTTTCATGTCAATGTGGTATTTTATACAGCAGAAAAAGTTGTCGGTACTATATGTTGTTGCTTATACTAGTTTTTAAGCTTTTCATAAATTTTGCTTCTAAAAAAAAGTACTACTACGAACTGCTTATGTATAGTCGCACCAATAATGGTATTACTATTTTATTTTTTTTATTAATTTGAAATTCTAAATCATTCAGTTTTAAAATTACATCTTACCGACTCAATCGTTTGACTAATTTATTTATTTTTACTCTATCGTTTACATTAAATATAATATTATTTCAAACATAAATACTGCAATTATTATTCTCTAACAATAATACGAATACCATTTCTGAAACTTTTATATTACATGCAAATTTTTTTAGCGTAGATGAAATCCTTAAGTAATAGACAAAGTACTAGAAATGACTAATAAATTATAGCGTGTTATATCCGTGATTACATTTCCCGTGCATACGGTTTTGAAAATGCAATTAATATTAATTAGCTACACTATTGTAAATATATATCAAGTTTGAGTTATGTTACATAAATCAAACACAATTTGTGTAATCAACCTGCATTAATAATTACAGGAAAATGAACATTCACTAATCAGATATGTCGTGTTTAGATATTTGATTTCCCATTACTATTTATGTTTATTCACAATAATTTATGTGTTTAAACGTCTCTTATGGTTTTACCAGAACACGACCAATTTGAAATTTATTGAACTAATTTAAACAGTATTGTTATATAAAAACAAATTGTGTTAGCAATTATTTGAGGGGATGACTCGTATAATAGACATTAGTGGCGTAATTACGGGGGGGGGGGGGGATTTTGGTATCGTCTACCACTATGACTTTTTACTTTTTTTCTGTCAAAGCTTATAATATAAGTACTTATTTGACTATAAATATTATAATTTATAGGTATTAGGGACTATATTTTATAGAAATAGTACGTAAAACCCAACTTTCTATGCTAGCTGTACATATTAACTATAATATAATATTACTTTGTAATAAACATTAATCACTATTGCACGGATATATTTAAATACGACACGAGAATACGGTTTGGCTCCCGAGAGATTTTCGTACATTTTTTTCGGAAACCTATGTATATTTCACTGAGTTAAGAACGACGGTACAATCAGGATTTGTCGGTCGGACTTAGTTTGAATGTTATAACTTTTTGAAGTTTTTTGAGTATTTTACGACCGCAGCATAGTTTATCCCACGAATCTACATAACTTTATTAAAAGTATGTTATTATATTTTATACATGTACCTACTTACATTGTACAGATCACAATGACAGTACTGAGAGGTGTTTATGATATCAAAATAGGAAATTGTTTTCGGTTGATGGCGGGCTAAAATATTTCAATCCCCCGCTCCCACAAAATTGATCCATTCAACTAATGATTTAGGATAAATCTAAAAACATAATGTTTGCACAGGTGACAATTAGGGCAGAGGTTCTTAACTGGTTTTCCATAGACCCAAAGTGGTCCATAGAAGGTTATTTGGGTGTCCACAGGTGGCTTTTTTTTCAAATAATCCAAAATTAATTTTTTTTAACCAACCAAATTATTTGATGACTCAGGATTATCGGCTTAAGTGTAAATTATTTATAAGGTGTTACCACTGGGTATCTTCCCTAATCTTATTATTCATTTCATCTTACTTGTCACTTATCAAACCTACTTATTATACTAAGAACATGTATAGATTGTAGATTACTTCAAATAAATAAATCAAAAAAAAAAAAAAGTATAAATTATTGAAATCAAATCTAAATTCTTAATGCATTTATATAATAATTTTAATTTTAATTAAATCTACATTTTTAATACATTTAAAATATTAATTTTATTCAAATTTAACATACTAAATGCAGACTCGTGGATGCGCCTATCCTTTTCTAGTGGACTTCAACAATCACAACTTTAAAATTAAATGATGGCACAACAATATTTTCATACACAATTTTAATAAAATTTTTCTTGTATATCTGCAACACATTTTTTGATTAAATTCGTCACTGCACAGATATCTGTGTCAGTCCGGATTTCATATAATATATCGGTGATGATAAGAACTAAATCATATTAAAATATTAAATAATAATCTAATAACCTTTTTTTGCGAGGAATGGGTCCGTGGATATACTTTATAACCTAAATGGCTCATGTCTCAGAAAAGGTTAAGAACTGCCGGGTTTTTGGGTCAGGACCGTATAGAGTGACAAACGTTTGCGCATATTTTAGACATGTTTCCTAAAATTTGATAAATCTTCTGGACGATAGACCACATTTGCTCACAATTATGGATAAATGTAACAAATATTTTGCAAGCCTACATAAAAATTAATTTTAAAACATCAGCGAACAACATAATATTATTATTGCCAAGGAAAATAATATACCTACCATTCTTGAATTGTTGATCGATTCTGAGAATACGCTGACATATTATAGTCGATATATCACCAATCAACAGTAAAGGTTACGATGTATTAAATTAAATTGCGCTGTCAACTGTAAGTAATTATAGCAACCGTACTATATAGCTTTAGGTACGAACCGTATGGAAGCATCATAAATACAAATTCTGAGAATATTCACATCAGTGTAAAAAATAAAACTAAAAAAATATATACTCCATAATATCATAATATGTAATCATTCGGTGCTATAGTACCTGCGCTTATTTTACGCCATAATATTATATCCATGGTTATGAGTGATTCGATGAAATTAAGTATTTGGGAAATATGAACATTCGTGTAAAACAAACTTAACGCAATGAATTCACAAATATTTTGTGTACCTATTGCTTAAAAACAATTAACAATTAGTGGGATATTTTGATTTTATGTAAGCTCTATTGATAATCATAATTATGATCATCATTTGTATACATTTTTTCTATGCTTGTCAGCTGGTACGTAGGTAACTTTTTTTACTTGTCAACTAGTTATAATGTTACATAATAATAATATGACCGATAGTGTTATACTGGATACCTATAATACTGAGGCGGGTTTCCGGTTTGGATCGTCATTCGATATAATATGTCAATAAAAACGTCATCACAACTTACAGACATTTCTATTGCATCATCGAGGTATGTATTTGTTATTTATTTTTTTGCCACGTTTTTTTTTTCGTTTAAATATATTATATACTATCACCACATACAAAAAAACGATTTCAAACGGCTGAAAGTTAAATTGTCGTTCCAGGATCTGCACGCAATTCATAATAATTATTATAATACACTCGTATAATAATTTGTAACCGCATACTATATACTGTAGGCCCCTGCCTAATAATCGGGATCAGCTGTAATTATAATACGCCGCGAGGGAATATTATAATTTTACGGAGAACTTATGCAAATTAGTTCCAGAAAGAACTCGTAGCGTAATACTAGTATCCTAGCACAGCACGTTAACACGGTACAGGAATATTATAATATAACGCTTCGGAAATGTATCCAATAGTAAGTTTCGAGTCTATACGGATATGGAAAACATAAATAGTAACAATAATCTTCTCCACACAATCCAAACATAATGACGTAGTCAAACAGTAGAATTTTACTATGCATGCATGTATGCACGTATGTATGTGTGTACAATGTATATTATTATACATAGAAATTATAAGGTTGGACGTGGAAACTAAAATATAAAACTGTCAACGTCGAACAACGCTCGTGCATATTTCCTAGTCGTAGACATATAGTAATGTATATAGTATTATATTTCTCTTACGCCGGTGTTTTTTGCTGCCAACATTTTGTATTTATTAGAATATAAATGCATGATTCGTTGAATAAATCTATAGAAATACAACATGTGGGTAATCGACAATGGAAACAACGAGCTCGGGGATAACCACGGTTGATATTCAGAATAAAGTGCTTTTGAGTGCCTACATAACATTATGTCCGATCAAAAGTATCTAGAATTCTGTACTTTATAATAATTTAAAAAAAAAAATTCTATTTCTATTTTAACTCAAGGATCATTTTTTTTTTTTTGGTGTTAGCTGAATCGCACTCCTTGTTGTACGTATACACAGACTTTCTATATTTTTAATAATTATGGATGTTCCAACAGTTATTAAAAAAAAATAAGGAGTATATTCGATCGCATAATATACGCAAATGATTTAAATTAGCTGTTTGAAGCTATCATAATCTAAATTATATTTGTTTAGCTTGTATTTAGAAGTGATCATAATTTTGATAAACGTGTTTGATTATATTTTTATGTGGATGAACATCATTACGACAAACATAGTGTGATATAATAATTTATTTCTTCGATACGAAAATATTTTTACCATTATAAGGAACGGATGCCCATAAAATTCATCGTCGTCGTAATTATTGTATAACTGCCGAAATCAACATAAAATGGTAACATAATAAGTTAAATCTTCTATTTTTTACTTACTTCTCGAGCATTCAATATTTCCAAATATGTCCAAGAGTAATCCGGTAAGTCTTTTGAGTCGATCGGACAAAGTGGGAGGGCTACATGAACCCTCCCCCCAATTTCGGATTTGAGTTTATTAAATATAAAAAAAAAATAACGATAAAATTATGATATGTTATACATATCCATACGATAAATGAAAAAAAAAAAACACAAAAAATTATACAGATAGACTCATAGCTATATTGCAGTTTTGCGGGGACAATGACGTTTATGGAGGCTACAGATGACTTTCTACTCTCAGACTCTATACACCTCCCACGAACTGGTTGTTCTAACAACGGGTCACTGAGGGCGGCGAGGAGGGTATACGCGATATCCTAACAAAATATGAACGGACGGGGGTGCGGCAGAGATGGTTTTAGTTTTAATAGTTTTTATCCGTCTGGAACCAGCTCATTACGGATTCAGCTGTGCCCCGGTGCGGTGGAGTGTAACGCGAGGGAGAAGAAAGTATATGTATGTAGAGAGATATAGCGAACACGCATACTTTCGGTTTTCGTTGGATACCCGCGGACCCGGGCCCGCGCGTATCGGTCGCGAGCAGAGTGTTTATAATCCCGAAACTTTGGAGATTTCTGTTCCGGAGAGACGACAGAGTGTGGTGGAGGGGAAACCGCCGTCTCTCACACCCGCGGGGGAGCGAAGAGGGAGTGAGAGAGAGAGAGAGAGAGAGAGAGTTCAACTCGCGCAATACACGCGCGTATGCATGTAATATATAACGATACATATTATAATACTAATACTAATAACACATAATATTATACATAAAATAATAACGCATAAAGCCACGCGTATATTAATCGTATTACCATAACACTAGGTACATAATAATAATAATAATAATAATATATACATAAATAATATATAATATACATATATTTTGAGCGCGTATATACCGATGGAGTGTTACTGATGGGGCAGCGTACATATTATTATGTACCACTACCGGGGTTACGGTTATCGCGCGGGGTGTGTGCTTCGTAATTTGCCGTGCATAATGACCCGGTCACGTGTATATATTAAATATATATATATATAAATGTGTGTACTTGGGTGTGGGTAATTCCGCGGGGCGTCCTTTTCGAAACGCTCGCACGGAGTCCCAGCCCCGGTCGAACGCACATACAATATAATAATATAAGCCTTTATATGTGTAGGTACTTTACCCCTCTGCAAAAGACCCGGATACGGTGGCAGCAGCCACGCAGGTCCAGGCCGTTTAAACTTCATAATAATAATAATATACAAACACACACACACACTCACACACATAATATTCTATACATATATATATGAGTGTAGTAGGATCGGCGTCCGCGGGCCCCCGCCGATATTAATTACACACTCGCCGCGACGACAATTATTATTCTATTAATGTAAATATATTATTATTATTATGATTATCGTTATTATTACTATTATGTGTGCAGCACGCGCGTATTGTTGTCTGGTTAAAGTATTATGGTCCGAGTGTAATTGTTTTTGTTGCCATCGCGTTGCAAAACTTATATACATTATATAACTTTCTCTCTCTCTCTCTCTCTCTCTGTCTGTTACCCTGTCTATCTCTGTTACTCTCTCCATAATATTTGCAGCTGGGTCCGAGAGCATTCATTAGGACTCGGAGCATTTCCGCGGTTGGTATTCTCTCTCTTTCACACACACACACACAAACACCTCACCTCTCTCTCTCTCTCTTTCGACGACAATGACAGCGACGAAAATATCAGTCGGATTGCCAAGTCGACCAACCGTTGTTTTACGCATTGCTCAGAAAGTTCCTTTTGAAAAATCCATTTGTTCACGTTCACGTTCCGTGAGTTTAAAAAGTACATTTCACTGTTCGTGTTCATCATTTGAAGAATATGAAACTATACATCGTCTATATATAGTACGTACTTCCTCAACCATTATTTTTATTTTTTTTTTAATATTGTTATTATTATGGTTTTTTTTTGTCATCGCAATAACAACAAAAACAACTTTACAAAATATGATTAAGTTTGATTTATTTTTAGTTGATTTTAGCAATACAATTACATCATAATTATTTGGTTATTATATTTTAAACATTGTAAATGTGTATAAGATAAGAAAATACAACGTTTTCATAAAAAATTACAAATATATTTTACCTAATTTACACCTTCAAACAAATATTTAGTAGCAATACTTGCGAGGAGATTCTATTCACTGTTTACAGACCTTTAATCTGGCGATCACTCGTGTGGATTTTTTTAGGAGGGTTATACCTAAAGCAACCTATTTAGATCAACCGGTCATAGTAAAAGTTAATCATTACGAATCACAATATTGTTACGATTATTATATTAATCTCAATAAATTCGAAAATAACGTAGGTGTTTGATCGATGCGCGAAAACAGCTCCAAATGTGTATCTCAGGCTGCAGGAATAACACTCTGCGGTCACAAATATTTTCAAATTATTAAATTTACAAAATGTATTTCAATTATGACTTTCGGTTTACGTTTTCATCGATCTAGCGTTTGTGTGTCTGTGTGGTCCAACAGTGGTTTGGGACTTAACGCCGTGCAGGTTCTCTTGAGACATCGTCGAAATTATTAGCCGAAACAGCGATTCCGCTGGCCGATCGTTATTCCGCGCGTTCGTCGCGAAATGTTTTGATAAATCACGCGCGTTCGGTATTTTACCACCTGCTGTCACATGGGTAATCTCACTCCGGTCCCGCACAACAGTGATTTTACGTGGTTTATATTACGTGAAATATATATTATTCTACGTGCTCGAAACGACCGACCGAGCGATTCGATTGTATTTTTTCGTTGTTTCCGATTCGAAACGTTTAATTGCGTATTGTTCGCCGGAACAAAATTTTCTGCGCGAACAACACGACGGCAATACAATAACAGCAGCCGATATTATAGTCGCGTACACGCGCATATTATTACGCGTAAAATAATAATAATAATAATAATAATGCGGGACAACCGCGTGAATTCGGTAAATTGAAAATGTGTGTTAAACGAAGGTAAAATGCGTAAACATTAATCGACTTATTAAATCATCCGCACGGATTGTTTTAAGTAAGCGTGCGGCGTACAGGTAGACAAAGTACACAGTACCTATATAGTTATCTTTTAAATCCCCCAGACTAGACAATGCAATAATAATATAGTAATATTGTTGTAGCCGGTTAAAATAATAAGCTGTACACCCATAATATATTGTGCAGCATCTCGACGTGTATACTCGGGAAAGCACGTGTTTGTTCGTGGCCAACCCCCTCCCGCCCCCCGGCCCCCTTATCCATTGTACTATTTAAAATGTGTATCTCGTGGAATGGTCTGATACGTTATTCTCAAATTGAATTAATGTAATTTATGGTCGATGCATTATTATGTTGGCAAATACGCAATTCCGTTTGCTCCGAAACAAAATCACTTAAATTGACTATAATGCTACATCATAATAACTATTTTGAATTGCGCTCGTTCGATTTCAACAAGATCAGTTCTTATAAAAAAAGTATTGAAATTTCGTACACGCCTGCAGTTTATTTAATTCATAAATATAGTATTTTATAAATGGTTTAAAACAACACCGGGTTGGGTTAGAATAAGGTCAAGATTGTTTGGACACAACCGCGATTTCCGTAGTAAGTCGGTAAGTACCTACTAAGTACTGTAAGACGTGCAACATTCTTATTCTAAATTAGTTGCCACTCGTGTAATAATTTTGACAGTACATTATTTACATTAGTTTAATATATTTTACAAGTTACAACTGTACCGATAGTGAACATGGGGTCAATCATCTAGTATTTATAGACACGCACAATACAATAGGCATTTCGATGATTTGTTTTCCTTTATTTTTCTACGTTTTTTGGGGAGCTTAAAAACCTTATGATTTGTTATTATGTGTACCTACACAATGATTGATCGAATCAAAAGATAGAATTGACTTTTATTTTTATTTTAATGCGTTTAAGGTTTCAACAATCTCAATAAATCGTTAAAAATATATTTTTTATTATTTTCACCGTTTGTAATAATATATTGCATTGTATTTGGAAAACACTGGTTATACTCTAAAAATAAATACAAAATATATACATACAATACGAATAATATGACTATATTATTATCTTTATGAGTAAATAATTTAAAAAAAAACAAATAATAGACTTTTTAATTGAAAAACAATAGGTTTAATTTTACAAAGAATCAATTCTTCATCTTATCGTATATAATTTTAAGTTTTTAAACATAACTTAAGATCGTATTATATCCCATTGACGTGTCCGTTCGTCATCCGTTAGTTGCCAGTATACATAGTTACGATTGTTTGAATTAAGGTATATAATTACAATAATTTATTGTTGATATTAAAACAATTAATTATTGTATACCTAAGCAGTATTTTATATGGATTCATACTATCCCAAATGGCAAAATATACTACCAAGACATTAAATTTATCAAAGTTAGTTTTAAATATTGTTCTCGGAAGTATAGTTTATTGTTTTGCATTAAAATACGTTTGAAGATAGATAATTTAGGACGATCGCAAAGAGCCTTCCCAACTTGTATAAAAATACAACAATTATACATAAAATATTATGATATAGGTAACATATAATGTAAATACACAGTTAATTATTTTTGATCAGTAAACGATAAAATATGATCACATTATAGTTCCATTTTAGTGTTTCAATAAAAAAAAAATATCAAATAATAATAATAATAACGTCGTCCACGACGAACTGGGCAACTTCTGCTTTAGTTGGACAGATATTTCACTGAAATGAATAATTCACGTCGGCAAAGCGAGTTATAAATCTTGCATGTTATTTTCCATGCAATTCCAAATTATGTAATCTGGCTTGAAATACGTTGGGTTTGTAATGTTAAAAAATAAAAAAAAACAATATTTAAAATAAAAAACACGACGACTCACAATAGTTGATTAGGGCGAATACAATTTATTATGCTATATACAATAACAAATACAATTTCGCTGTGTAGTATTATTGTTTGAATACAATTAATTCGACTAAATCTCCAACAGACTGACAAAATTGGGAAACTCGGATTATCGAGTTTCGTGAAAATCGTGTACAATGACTCCAACGTGTGCGCCATTGGCGGTTGGCTATATTCGTCTTAAATTTAACTATAACCGTATGGGTACCTAATTATCTATAATTTTTACTAAATATTAATGTTTTTCTGGTATAAATAATTTCTACAAAAACAACTACCTGCCTTCATTACACATACTTACTACCGATCTGAAATGGAGGCAGGTATAACATATCACGCGCACGGTTTTCATGTTATATTGTAATAAATTATTATAGTTAGTACCTATAGTATATTATTATTCATAAGCTATTAAAAATATAATATCACATGGACAATTGCATACAACAATATAGTCAGATACAGTCGATATACAGACATACAAGTACTGAAATACAGTCGTAAAAAGGGTTTTGAGTATTAAGTTGAAAATCGGCGAAAATCAATAAAAAATTGTTAGTGTTAGGTGTTTCAACTGATGTTTAAATATATACAGAAATGTACACGTTAAAAACATTTTTTTTTTTATCTGTATTTTGTATTTACTGATGTACACACATGTATGATGTAAATTAAATTAGTCTAGTAAAAATTACTTGCGTGTATCGATTTAGTTGTAAATTATACAAGACTCAGCTATAATCCCTAAATTCATTGAGAATGAACAACGTTATTTTTTTGAAAACGAAAAAAGTTTTCTATTTTCTGAATCTATAGTCTTTGAACAATGGCAGTCGTAGTTAACAATCCATATTTATGTCGAATTAAAATAATGTGAACAAGTAATTGTATTTGAAAAATAGAATATTGTTAGACTCATTGAAATAACAATTATATAAGTTCAGTTAAAATCAAACGATGCTCTTTTCATAAATATATATTTGAAATTTGTATTATCATAACAAAAAGTTATCATTATAATTTATAATAATATAATAAACCCTATTATATACACCTAGATTTTAACAGAAATATATACCAATTTGAAGTATAGCTAAATATGTGATTGACGAAAGCAAGCACGATAATGAGATGCCACTGTAATATTATGTAGAACTTATGTAAAAAAAAAAAAACA
Source organism: Metopolophium dirhodum (assembly GCF_019925205.1). Classification (NCBI taxonomy): domain Eukaryota; kingdom Metazoa; phylum Arthropoda; class Insecta; order Hemiptera; family Aphididae; genus Metopolophium; species Metopolophium dirhodum. Next base: position 32,525,384 of record NC_083562.1, read on the forward strand.
AAATTTATTTTCTGCTTTTCAGTGCGAGTGGCTAATGGCTATACAACTATTGAGATACAGGTTGTGGGATTCAGTAGGTATTGCAAAAGTCATTTCTCCAATTTTTCATTTTTTTTCCAGTTGTACTCAATAAGGTGATTGCAAACGCCTTAGTGACGCCTGTCAAAATATTTTTAATTTTTTTTTTTCATGAACGGTATTCCATGGTTTTTCAAAAGAAAGTAAAAATTGTGTTTTACGACATAAATCCAGATGGAGTAAATAACGCATTTTTTCTTCGATCGGTTTGTGTATTTTGATCGACTCAGGTAAATATAAACGCATGTAAGAAATAGAGAGATAATACATCACAAATGAAAAATATTATAAAGTAGGTTTTTCAGAGTTCAGACATCGGGGAAAAGAGCAAAACTGAACTAATGTATTGGTTTCAAGTCTCAAACTGTATACTTTTGTAATTTAAAATATTAATATTTAATTTGCCGAGCTTTTGAAACCGAAAGATCATCAGAAAGTTTCAACACCACAGTGTTAGATCAGTGCAAGTATTAACTATAGGAAGTGGAATTATTTATTTTTATATACATAATACTATTGATTGTACTATTGATACTAGTATTTATAATCAATGATTATAAGTAATATTCATGTAAAGTATGTAAATCAAATGATTACAAATTATTTCGCTCATTATATTTTTTAGTTTTTTACAGTGTAAACTAATTTATTTCATATTAAAAAGTTTACTATGTACAAAAAAAAAACGTGTTTGTGATACTTATATTTGAATGGGATCGGTAAACAAAAGTATAAGTGTTTTTTTTTTTTTTTAAGCTGTATTTTTGGTTAGTATCTTGAAAGAATATAATATTAAATAACTTGTCATGTCAATATAACATGATCTCTGATGTGTTGAATTATATAAAAATCCAATTCAACATGTCTCCATATTGTTCACTTAATATAATTATTGAACTAATAAAATGTAAAAATCGTTATTGATTTGTATAAAAAAAAAAAAGTCTATATGATATTTATTTATTTTTATACATAGTATACAATAATAATGGTATGTTGAAAACATGACGTTCCCCAAAGAGAGAACAATATTTACGGTATAGTACGTACACTAAACTGAATACACGCAGAATAAAATATGTACCGATAAGAGAGCGGCTATTTTATGTCCGGACTATTTATATGATGGGGATAATAAATATATATATATTTTTTTTCCGAAAGAGTGATTTACTGATTTGATAATAATTTATATGTTCCGGAAATAGGAAGCAAAATGGAAGCTGAAACAGGGGCAACATTTCGTTTATATTTTATGCGAACAATGCATGATAGTATTCGGTTTAGTTGTAGGGCGTGAATTTAAAAACAAAAAAGAAGGTTCAATATCAACAAATGTACGGTACAGCCGGGCCCGAGGATTTAAACGAGTATATAGAAGAATAGCCATTTTGCAATATTGGCGATACACAGAAGACCTCGGGGCAATACTCGTAGGTATAATAGGTATATGACGAACGGAGTAAAAATACATCTCCAGGTCCCATTTGACGGACTGGCGAGGGTAAAAGACGGTTATGTCCCTGGACTTCGCGCGTAGTGCAAGAACTGACGTTATACATCCTTTGCGTGGAATGGCAGAGTATATGGGTCCCGCCGGACCTATCCGTACTCTGAGGCCTCGTGGACAGTGTAGCTTTTTAACGGTTTTCGCAGCTTAAACTCTCGGGATGAAAACTGCAGGAACGACGACGCAATATGTACGGCCCCGAAGGCCGCACAAAAGATCCGCCTGACCCGAGGTATGTCGTCGCGTCGGGGTAAAACATAGACAGGTATACTCGAAATCAAAATATTATAATGGCACACGATCGTTGCCGGAGAGACCGGAGAAGACCGTGTGAATCGTGCGGTGGAAATACAATAATTTATGCGCACTACGCACCGGACTTCAGCCGATCTTCGAGATTAAAATATTGTCCAAACATGTCATGGTATTTCGGTAACTTTTCAACATACATTATATGTGTGACAAACGACAAGCAAATAAATACCTATATCAGCGGTGTATGTGATTTGAAGTATTAGTGATTATTATCGCCGCCTGAACGAATTAATAGTTTATTAATATTTTAATCGGCAAAAATAGAAATACATATTATATGACATAATATGGGCACTTGTCAAAGTATGTTATCACGGTCACTCTGTTCAAGCCCATCAAAACAATATGAAAGTATGACGTCAAGTGACAAACCTGTAGGATTGCACTAGGGTTTGGCGGATTTTAATTTTAAATCCACAATGGTTTATAATATTGTTTTTACCGAAACGAAATTCGGTTTTTTTTCTCAACTGAAATATCATTGAAAGTAAATATAATATGTATTTTCTTTTAATGTTGTATTACAATATTTATATCATATGAAACAGGTTTTGGAATATTAAAAATTGCCTCACTCATATTCTAATGCACAAAATAATGATTAAAAATCTATTATCAAAATCTGTTTGACTAAAGATGTGTTTTTACTTTTGTTGTCAGCTGCAGGTGATCAGGTGTTGATAACACTTTTAGTTTAAGGATTGAAGTCTTGTTTAAATCGATGCGTTGCAGCACCAAGGGAATTCGATAACGACCGTTTTTAAAGAGTTCAGTACAGGCAATTTCCTAAATGCGTATACTTGCGTAGCATGTGAATGTGTGTGTGTGTGTGTGTGTAATAACAGTTATTATTAGTTTGTGTAACTATAGTATCAAAGAGATTGGGGAGCGCTGCGCAAGCGCAGACACGTGTTGGTAATCTGTAGTCGATGGACTATATTTGACACTAAAAAACGTGTCATTATATTGGTTCAACATAATAATATCATCGAATTTCAAAATAAAACCAAAGTGGAAATAAGTGTGAAAAATTGGAAAAATTCAGATAGTCGAACTCGAGTCAACGTTATAATACAAATCGAAATAATAATAATTCAGACTTGTCATCTCGTCATTAGTTGTGTCCATATAACGGACAAAAGTTTGGTGTGATTTCAACTAGAAATATTGAATTCTTTTACACACAAAACCTTTTGGAGTAATCGCTGGCTGCAGCTCTTTACAACAAAATATATCGGTAAAACACCGAAAAGTCTCGTATTATTATTATTATTATTATATATCGTGCATTATATTATAGTGTAGTAAGATACGTGTTTTCAGCATACGTTTGATGAATGATGAATGATTGAATTTGCGCCGTCACGCCCCGCACGCACGACCCCGACAGGATGTACCTACCATAACCCGAGGTCGGGTTTACCTCGGGTGTGGTGTTCGCAGCCGGCCTTGTAGTGTTACAAGCATTTCCACTCGTGTCTTTCACGCAACATACCCGGAGGGTCGACCGGTATAATATTATAGCGGAATAGTGGTACCTAATAATAGTGTAATGTAAGGGGGCCGGTGGTGGTGGTGTTGGGGGTGGTGGTTCGACTCCATTACGCCGTGTCTGCCGATCGGCATCGGCGAGAGAAGAGCTCCGCGCAGTCTTAAACGCGATCCGCGATCGTTATTGTTTCCGGTTCGTTTGTTTTTCGTAATATATTATTTTCTAATGAAACTATTACCCCACGCGTATCAGCAGGCGTGTAAGCTTTTATCGGGAGTGCACCTTCCGATTCTGTGGCTGCACATACAATAGGCACCTGCCTATACAACGAGACCGCGACCGATTCGGCCGGCGCGAAGTACCTATACGTGCGGGTCGGACGCGCATGTCATACCTTTTGAAAGAAGTCGACCGATGGAACTTTAAAGGCTGCAACACTCGTCCGCCATATTGATAGATCTGCAGCGAGGGTCATAGTTTTTTCGGGAGTGATATTATATAAATAAATACGCGATTCACAATACGTCCGAAAGCCGTGATTCGATTTATTATCATTTACACGGCGAATATCGATCAGGTAATTGCAGGCAGGCGTTCGATTGTAAATTTCGACGAAAAAAAAACATTTCAGTTCGATGTATACAGTCAACATAATAATACGATAATCGTCCTGCGAATGCGCCACGTGCACGTGTCCCAGTGTCGTTCGTACACGAGCCCAGTCCTGGACGCGTCGCCGTAAATCGACCGCGAGCACTATACGCGACAAGAGTGATATTTATTCACACCATCTCGGTCGCAATTTTTCGGCTTTTTAACACCGTTCGAGCGAATCGCATCTCCGAGGCTGTGGCCCAGATCGTGGCCAGGCTTACGCCGAATGCGTACGGTGTGTTATGAGCCGACCGCCGCCGAGGTAGAACCCACGCAACGCCATATAATATATTATAGACGAGGTGCTCTTTTAATAAATAAAATATAACATACACATAATATATTACGCGAGTGTGGTATATACTACGTACAATAATGCTAATTAATTATTTTTTAATCGATCCCCGCGCACCCCCGGCCGGCAAGTCTCCGCCGGAGGCTCACACACTCGAGCCGAAAATGATTTATCATGCATCTCCCGAGTGTAATTAATAAAATATAACGCCACCACTGCCGCCGCAAGACCGTGCACAACATTTTTACACGTCCGACCGCCACGCCGAAAATATTGTCAACGAATAATTTATACGTGCACGTTCGTTATTAAACTTTTGGACACGCTGTTCTATTATTATCATCATCACCGTCGTCGTCGTCCGGACGAAATATTAATAAGTTATTAAATTAAAAATAAGCATCCTGGGCGCGCACGGCACAGTTACTGACGGCAAAACAAAAACGTACTTCATACGAGGGATAAACCGAGGCCGCCGTGGCCGAAACTGGCCGTGACCAGCGACATAATTTTATGTTAAACTGTGCTCTCGTAAGAGTCATGATATACAGGGTAGTTTACACAAACCATGTTCACCCCCACATTTTTTTTATATAACGCATTTGTTCAAATTTTAGGAATTATTTTAAGTATAACGTAAATAGATTTTTATAAAAGATATTTAACGAGTTTCTCTTGGCGGTACAGGCTTATTTATTCAAACGGGAGTCACACCTTTTTAATTAAAAAAAATATTGTTTTGTAGACGGTTTTATTTTTTGAAATTTTTTATGAATCTACTTAAAAATTTGAAAGAATAGGTGTACTATAGTATAGTGTTATTTAGCTTTATGTATTATATGGATAATAATTCCATATAAGGTGATAGGCTTGGAATATATTGAGGCTATGGAAATTTGACATAAATCCTAATAAATTGATATAAAACAGTTTAAGTTATTTTTTTTATAATTTACCTATATTAATAATTGTCAAAGGAAAATAGGTACTTGACAGTAGACTTAGTGGCTGGTAAAAAAAATATCTCTCATAAAAATATTTTTAAACAAAATATAGCCGATCAACAATATATTTATTGTAAGAAAAAAATTAAAAGACTGAAATATTCTCATGTATAGGTACTGTATTGTAAATATAAATACATAACTTAAAACCATACAATTGTTACACAAGTTTATGTGTATAGAATACACTAAATCAGTTGACCGAAATAATTAGTGAGATAAATTTATTGTCGTATCGATTAGTTATTAGATATTATGTGCTCTCATTGAAATTTAATGTTTATAGCATTTCGATGTTAATGCATATAATATGACAAGTGGATTCATCACATAATAATATTCGCATTATGACGTGTCCTGTATATTTCATTATTTGTACATTACAGCAGTTGTTATAACATACGGTTTTTAAAGTTATATAATTATTATATTTGAATGACAAATTCGTATTATTTGGTTACTCATTTTATTCCAAAACGGTTTATAATGAAATAATTGTTGATAAGATATATTTCGTCATGACGATTTTTATTTCAGCATGTGAATTGAATGGTGATATTCTTTATAAACAATATTATTATTAAGAGATTTTGACCTATAACCCTTGGCTCGGTACTGCATAAACATTATAATATTTTATATTTCATGTAAATAATTTATTATAGGACTATTAGAGACCATTCATTAGAAAATGGCACGTAGTGACTTACTGATGTCGCCTACACGATACGCTGATCAAAAATAAATTATCGACATTAACCATTATCTAATGTATTATATACGGAAAACCATTTCAGCTTAGCACTACTAAACAGAAAGCGATGTTATCCATATATAATTCTAAACAAAAACTCCACATCCGTAATGTAAAATTGTGTTTTTTTTTTCATAATTTACGGTGAGATCATCCCAACTCGTTTCGACAGATCATAATGCACCTGTTAAATTATAATATAAATGATCGAAACAAGGGATTTATATGATTTACAACGGTTGGCGTATCTTTTTAGCATTTATATGGCGAATTTGACGAGTGAATGTGGTCGAAAGTTTTCGTATGAAACTGTATAGCTACCGCGATCGATTGAAAACTGGGTGTGCTATATTAAACATATAATATATATGTACAATATGAATGGCACTTCTGATTCATCAAAGTCGGAACGTTCCAGTCGTTCTTTGAAAAATAAAACCGCAAAAAAAAAAAATGAAACAGTTATAATAAACGTATGATAGAATTATTATACGAATGAAGTATACGTACATTACCTCGATATCCAATATAATATTATGTTATTTATAAATCAAAGGCTGAAATAGGTATACGTACTGCATACAAACTTGAAATGTATTATAGGTAATATAGAGAATATATTTTTTTTTATTACATTTATTATTTACATTTACAAAAGTTCTGAAGGTTATTTTATCCTTTATTATACGTATATTATCCTCTAATAACTCTTTTTGTTTTTGTATTTTGTGTATTACAAATGGGTACATTATAATATTATGATTACAGACCGTCTTCGCTCAGGATCGTTTTTCGTATGCAATGATTTGTCATTGAATTCAAATTTAACATAATATTATTATATTACCCTACATTGACTTAATCGATGACGAGTAACACTCGACACCTACAACAGTGTAGAGCGGTTACTTACATTCCTTCTATTTTAGATTCTGAGCTGAGCGATGAATGTATTGATTTTACAATTACTTATATGTTTATTCAGGTTCTGTCACCATCTTTTGGGGCAGTAAACATTCCTCAATTTTGAAACTTCAACGTACCAACTAAATTTTTTCCCAATTTCTAATAATTTTTAAAAGTTTCAGGAAAAACAAACAATAAACTAAGAAAAGACTGAGATTTTTACACAAAATCGGAAAAAGGGTAATTTAAAAATATTACTCATGGGTATAATATCTTTTAAAGTATTTATTGCAGAAATTATTGCTATATTGTATACACACAGTGTCACAGTGACATTTTCAAATGCAAATTTGTTTGCAACAATTAATTCAAGCTACTGTAGTAAGTACTAATGTTTAATAGTACATTAAATTACTCTAATCCAAATAAGATCATACAAATAAAATTTACTTAGTAATATTATAGGCTGATAGCAAAACGTCTTCGCTAAGAATCGTTTTTCGTATAAAATGATTTTATAAAATTGAATTAAAATTAATTAAAATTTTACATATAATAATGTACATCAGAGCGGTATCCGTTTTTTTGTTTTGTGCGTCTGTCATTACTTTTTTATAATAGAGACTTACAATTATTTCCATTGGTTGTTAGATTCAATTTATTTATGCTCATTATTGATTTTGAGAACCAGGGCTAATTTTGTTTTCAATGAAAACTATAATAACCTTTTTAACGTAATAATTTATTCATTAGTTTACTCGTTTTTCTCTGAATTAATCGAATTTAAAATTTAAAACTACACTTTTACTCTGGACCATTATTGATGTAGTACAAATTTGCTTCATCAGTATTTTTTTAAATTTAATATCTACTAATTGATACGTATTGTGTAATATTATAAAACAATAATAAATTGTGTTATATCAAATAATTAAACATTATTTACTTCGAAAAACAATTATGACTGTCTTGTGCATTACGTATAATACTCACTCATATAAACACTAATATTACATTATATCTGTGTGACAAAAGTTGCATACAGCTTTTTATTTATATTGTTCGGAAAAAGATACCCGGTAATAACATTTTGTCTTATTTACAATTCCATTGTTCTTCAGTTATTGCGAAATCCATTTTATAATAATTATTCAGTTTAATAAAACGATAGCGATTTTATCGTATAAAGAACTCTGTAAACATACGGTTTGTCTTTTTAATCTCATAACAATCAAATTTATGCAAATATTTGAGAAACTTAACATATAAGTAGATATTAATAAAATGTTGCTCGTACCTACACAATATTATGTTGTATATATATTTTTTAATAGTCAATTGGAAAACTATCACTTAATATTGAGTTATTTTCTCAAATACGCAAGCCAGAAAATCATTTAAATTCGTTATTATTTATGGGCGTAATTATTGATATTATAATATTATTATACTTGGTACCTATATTGAATTATTATTATAAATCGAAATAATTACTATAGTTATTATTATCAAAATCATTAAAGGTTCATTAAATTAAAAAAAAAATACATAAATATTATGAAATTAAAATTATAGTTATTATGAGGTATAGTATATATTTTAATGACTAAGAATATTAATAATGGATACCTGTGTCGATCAGAAGTTGAGAAAATATTAAATGGGATCATCTCTATGGTATGTTAATTATTTAGAATCTGCTCGTGTGCAGAGCATGTATAATGGATATAGATTTTGTGTAAAGATTATTTTTCCTATAGATTATCTTTCGGCTTATAAAATAACATATTATAAAATAAGATACAACATATTTATGTACAGTTCATAAATGTAATGTCTCGTTTGAGAAGTATAGGTACTTCAAAGAAATTATTTTTCGATCTCATCGATATAGTTTGCGCTGGTGAGCACGAAAAAAACTGCCAAAAACATCAACGACGAAACTTTAACAGTAAGTGTGGTGTTAACGAAATAAACACAAGTCATAACAATATTTTGTTTTCGTTTTAAAAATACAATATTTCACTTAAAACGTTTAACACGTTTAATGTTAACACAATGAAAATATGATAGTTATATTATAATATAATGAGCCAATATTTGTTCATGATCTTCTTTCATGGACATTTGCAAATGCGACGATTTACCTAATCGAATAATGTATAATAATATTATAATATACAAATTATTATTATTATTTTAATAAGTAATAACATAATATAATGTACACTTGGGCTGTTCAACGTCAAAAAAAGCGGGCTTATGCTGAATCGCAGTAACTGGTTCCACGAGCTGTATTAATTGTATTATTTAGGGGCTTAACCCCTCCAATATTAAAATTAGCACCTCCAAAAATGTATATTATATAGTTGAAGTTTCAATTAAATCCTCTATTAATTCTAATTCTCAGACTCCGCGAATTAGCAGACACTCTCTATTTAATCTATAGTATAAACGTGGTTTGATGAAATCATCGTATAGAGTTTAAACAACAATATTCATTATTGATAGTTTTAGGTAGGTACATAGTATAGATATCGAAAACTTTTCTAACTATCATCAATAGCTCGAATCATCCTAGTGGTATACGCGAAAGGTCATTCTAAGCGGTGAGGAAGATTAACTAAGATTTACTTCGAACATAGACGAATTATATATTTATACATTTATCAATAATTTAAATTGATTTGAATTTGTCTAATGAATAATAATATTGTCTCACGAACAAATCTTGGAAAAATTTGCAATATCCAATCGCCGGTTACAATTATTATAAAATATAATAAATATATATACCTAAATGGTTTAGCCGTTTTACTAAAAATACTTTTTATTTTAGTAGCATAATATGTATTATAATATATTAAGAGTATTAAGACTTTTCTATCAAATTTGTACCATTGTACAAGTCAGTCTTAATGACTGAATCTAAGAGTGGCTCTATCGTCAAAGCATCGACGTCGTACGAGTGCAGTTCGATGAGAATCATTCATCGTCCAAATCATAGACGGATACTCGTTTATATAATTTATATTTATGGCCGATAATAACAATTTTCTCGCATAGAGAATTGATCGTGTGCTTATATAGTAATTAGTAATAATATTACGTCATATCGGTTGCCGAATAATATTGTCACGTTTACTGTTTTTAACGGGGCGAGACATAATCTAATTTGCGTTCGCGTGTAAAATCTAATGCCAGTCTTAACAACTGAATGTAAGAGTGGCTTTATATGGACAAAGCATCGAAGCGTCGTCGTACCTGTACGAGTGCAGTAAGTTCCACGAGAATCGTTGATAATATTCATCGTGAGTCGTGACATCTTCTAAATCTTGGACGGATACTCGTTTATATAATTTATATTTATGGCCGATAATAACAATAATTTTCTCACATAGAGAATTTATCGTGTGCATATATAGTAATAACATTACGCCAGATCGGTTGCCGAATAATATTGCTGTTTTGTTTTGATTGTGAAAAATTTATATAATACGGTTAAACGTCATCAAATCACCGACTCAGCTCACTGTCACTTTGGGCACCACCACGTTATACTGTTTTAACGGGGTGCGACATGTTTCGTGTTTACAAATCTAATTTGCGTTCGCGTGTAAAATCCAATTATGGAGGGGAAAAAAATCTAAAACCGTCCATTATAATATTAAAAAAATATATAAATACGTTTAGACGATTTGAAATTGAATTTATTACGTTATAATTCAGTTTATTGTTGGCACGCGATTAATTCAAAAGCTATTTTAAAGTCGCAGTCGTTATTAACTGTAAACTGTTTTTAGGATTCTAAACTACATTGTTTGTACAAAGTATATGAACAAGTAAAATAATATTAATTCACAACAAATGTAAATATAATAAATCATATTATATGTATTTTGATTTTATTTCCATGGCTATAATGTTCATTATTATTATTGTTTTTTTATTATTTGGCTTAATTTATTTAATTTTGTCTCAAAAAGTCAATATTAATATTTAAACGGTTATCCGAAAGAGTAAATAATTTTAAAACGGCACTCACACAGTAACCGAATTTCGTCAATAATATTGTTTGTAGGTAATAGGGGACAATTTTCTACTGGTTTAATACAGTGTATCGTATTATGATTATATTATTCTAGCGTAGTAATATGCCACCAGATATGTATTTTTATTAATAACACAGACTATGCTGTAGGAATATGATGCAAAATGGAAAAATGATCGAGGTTGCGGTTTTTAAAAATAAAAATAATCGTATAATCTCATATTATAAGGAAAATATTTTAAAATATGATCTGTTGTAAAACTTGAATTTTTACACGAAGCAAGAGTTACTGCAGTATTTAGCAGTGGTGTATTTACGGGGGGGGGGGGGGGATCGATGGGATCAACTCCCCCCCCCCCCTCCCCATAGGCTGTATATAATATGCAAAATTTTTCGGAGTCCTAACTTAAGGCCTCTAGCTTTAAAGCGGTGCTACTGAATAACATCATTCCCCCCTCCCCCCATGACAAAATCCTAAATGCGCCACTGGTGTTAAGTCGTTATGTCTATAACATAACTTATATTATAATGGTGTGTGCGGGTAATTAAATGTTGTACTGTATGCGGCATCGTTGAAAATCGCATACACTTATCTCGTGTATATTTTATAATATTTTCATCATGATTTAATGAAATATTATTAATTAATATTACGTTAGGTATGGAAAGTTTAAATCTCGCAATACGTATTATAATATTATGCATGTAGGTAGTCATAACAATATTATAATAATACTATCATATTTTTTTCTTATTGAACAAAAAATATGTATATTTACAACCTGTATTTACACGTTATACAATAAGTAAATTGTATGTGGTTTGATTGACGGGAGGGGGGAGTCACCCAATGGCGGCACCCCGTAATATTATTATCTAAATAAATATATAACCTAACCGTTTAAGGTTTATTTTGAACTCTGCGAAGTGAATTAAATATATTTTATAATAATATATTATTGAAACATTGATGCTGCGAAGAAATTTATTTGGTCAGCAATTTTATAAATTCGTTATTCATACATTTAAAAACTTTTATAAAATTATTATGTTTTCTATTAAATTGAGTCGCGAGAAATAATACACAGCGTTTAAGTTTCTTTATATTATTTCTTATTAGAAATAATATAATATGCTACACACCAACCCGGGGCGGATTTAGGAATTTAAAAAGATAGTTGAAAATACACAAAGTATGATACACTTATAAAAGTCTTATAAATTTAAGTTGAATACCTATATACTCATAGCTTTAAAAAGTGACTAACCATAAACTCACAATGTATTGTAGGTACTTTCAGATACTATATAAAGTATTACACACTTTTGTAAATGAAATTAATATAAACGGAAAAGATTCTTTAAAATGGTATGTTAGTAGAGGAATTTAGCCCCCATTGTATCCACCCCTGACGGCTGCCATCAACTAACTACAAAAGGAAAATCCTTTGATACGTGATGATATTATATTCGATCCTTGTAGTTTATGATCATGCGCTTCTGATTGTAATTTTAAAAACGCCTGCCTTTAATACGTCTCGCAGATTCCAAATGCCGATTTTTCCAGGTGAACTTTGTAGATGGAATTTCCGTACAGAAGAAATATTCTTAACGTTGAATAAGACACTGAACCCGGAACTAGCGCTATCTCCAATAGCATGTGAGTCACAGAACACCGTGGAAAAGGCTGGTAATATGGTTACCTATAATAGTTTTGTTGGAGTTCATAGTGAACCATTTGTTGCTTTTAAAAATATGCAGGTGACCATCATTTGATATTATGATTATATATACTTAATACTGGTTAGTCCCTGGTTAAGATTTCAAGACTGTATACGAAAATTACACTTTCCAATTATTGATTGAATATTATCCAATATATTTGCTACAAACAGAATTTCCTAGTATAGAAAAATGGCGTCAAAATTTCACGAGAGAAGATCTATCGCGTAATTGGCTGCAATGAAAATCTCCCAATACCCAAGGCTGGGTAAGTTAACGATTTTTTTTAACTCGTTAAGCTAAGTTATTTAAAAATAATAAAGTTAAGTTAAAAGTTACTCGTATTTTTTTCGTTAACTCGTTAAGTTAAAATTTAACTTTGAAAAAAAAGTAACTTAACTATAACTGTAACACACAATATGGTTTATTAGATAGTTTTTTTTACGCTCAAGAAAATTACTGGGGAAAATTAAAACGATACATCATGGTAAAAACATCATTCAAAAATTTGCATTATTCTTCGGACGAAAATTAACTTAATTTAGATACTTTTGAAATCAAATTAACTTAAAGTTAACACGTTAATCTTAAAAAAAAGTAACAAGTTAATTAACTTAATTTTAACTTTTAACTCGTTAATGCCCAGCCTTGCCAATACCTATGTATAAATATTATCAATTAAATTAGTTTTGTTATAAAAATAAAATATTTTTTTGCTCCCGTTTTCACTCTTTGGGGGTGCTTAAGGTAAAACAACAATTGGCTTTGCACAAGTCTTATTGAAATAACACAATAATGTTATAATATATAATGTTGTTATATTATATCAATCATATTATTGTGAAGCAAAAACAGCACGAAATAAGTAAACGCAAATTACGAAACCACCGTCCACGACTACAGATCATATGGTATTCAATTGGTTTTACCGATTAATTATATTTTTAATAGTTAATCTTATTATTGACATACTACTTATTATAATATAAGTTTTTTAAGATATTTTTTTCACATAATAATTTGAATTGTTGGCAATAGAAAAATATTAAAGACAAATTACATATTATTTTACTTCTTTGGATGTAAAACATATTATATTTTGAATTCATCTTTATTTGGAAGTAGATTTCTTTTCTAAGAATTTTTTGGAATTTTGTACACATACAACATATAACATTTTAAATACTTGTTTAAAGTGTTTACCGTTAAAATCCCCGCAACGGGTTAGACAGTTTGAGATATTCGTTAGCGATATGGTCGATAAAAACGAATCATATAGGTACAACGATGTTTAATATGATATTATTATATTATATTATAATGTTGTCTTGGTATATTTACTAAATCAGTTTTTTTTGGTAAAATACAATTTAACTACATTATACCTAGTAATTGTTCTTACCGTTGTGGCTTATCGAGTGACTTATTTATTTTAAATGTTTCTACTAGCTTATTTACTTTTACAAAATAATGTAATAACGTATAATTTTAATCCATATGATGATACGCATACCTACCTGCTTGAATTTGTTTCTTCAAATTTGCAGTCAACTTACCGAATTTTAAGTACATATTTAACGACAAATTGTAATGATACATTTCACATAATTGCTCGGGTTCTGTAGATCGCAGTAGTTACTAGAGGTATAAACAGGTACGATATAACATTATATCATTGTCACGCGTACATTGCGTCCGGGCAAAAATCTGGATGAAATATAGTCTCTAACCAAAATTCGTCGGCCAAAACGAGTGTGCACGATATATTATATACGTAGGTATACACGACAATTTCAGCGAAAACCGTTCGTCGATCCAACGGACCGGAAAATCCCGAACTCGAGACCTGGGATGTTTCACTTGTCCACTAAACGCACTCACGCACATACACCCACGCGTGGTGCGGGCATTTTACTTTCATCGACCGACAAAAAGCTTACACACACACACATACACACACACGCACACACACACGCACACACACGCACAAAGGCCCACACAGTTATTACCATACAGCAGGTACAATATAATATAACAATACATTTGCACCCACCCACGTACGGGTCGTATATTTTAATATATATTATTATTATTATTATTATCACCGTCACTCGCCGGGGTGGACCGCAAGTGCGCAAAGCTATTCACGGGGGTTGTACAATATATAATATGTGGTAATCCGATTACTATTCATGGACATAGACGTTGAACACGTCTTGATTGACCATAATATAATATTATATGCATACTGCGTGCGCGTAAATACAAAACGTTCAAAAAAGTTTGCAAGTACCTTATGTATCTTATATGACAATATTCCGATATGAGCGTCCGTCTCCAGATTTCGTCTGATCGGTACCTCTGGTGGTCGACATCGTTACAACACCCGGGGGGTCTGATGCAGTCCATTGACCGACATTGCTAGTCGAACTAGAAAGTAGGAAACGATTTTGACGACGAAGACTCTCGTTTGTGTCCAAAAAAATAAACACGGTTCCTATATTGACTCGGGTGATTTGATACCACGACCGTAGTAAGTGTGATCATTAGTGTACGATTCGCACATGTCACCCAATCTGCGGTCGACGAGTAATATAATAATAATATGTCCCTAAGAAGCGTATATTTTCCGACCAACGTGGTACTGACAAAACTAGTACCTAATGCCGTAGTAAGAGATCTGAAAAAAATATTTAAATATGTTATGAAGTTTACTTGAAAGTTTCAAGTCAAAACTCGTGATTATCTCTGCAGTTTGTTTGCACCCGTCTCGGTTTATATCTCGTATTTTTGTAAAATCACTGATCGAAAATTCTTCATCTCCTAGAATTTTTAAAAGGCAAATTTTAGAAAAATATATTAAGTGGAAACGAATTCAAAAAAGGTTTTCAGAATTCTTAGGTTTTTCAATTTACGCGGTACAATACAACGATAAATAAGTAAGTTTTCGTCAAAATAACAGTGAGCATCAAATCCCGCGGGGGGAGAACAAATTTAAACGAAAAACAAGAGTTCAATAAACTATAATATAACAGATTAAATATTCCAACATTGGTAAAACTGCATAAGCTCAAATAAATAATAAAACAAACAATATTATTTGTTTGTTTGTTTATTTTTAGTTTGTATAATATTTATACGTTTATTAATTTGTTACGTTTTATTTTATTATTTTATTGACAAAAAATCTATTCTACCACTTGCTAATGATGCCCTACAAACTACTTGCTAAGAAAAATTCAGAGAGATTAATTTATACCGCAGACACGTCCAATAGCTTCTACGAATTTGAAACGAGTATTAAAGTTCCTATCTATCGATAGGATTAAAAAACCTCAATCGGTCACTTTATCGACACGAATGGCTCGCTGAATTCGATCGCTTCAAAACACGATTTCGAGAAAAGTCAAAATCCGTTTGTACGGCGTATTCTATATAATATATCAAACCACACGAAACCATAGAATATACGCACTAAGCAGCAATAATAGCATAGTATGAGTACACACAGTGTACACTTTCCGTTTATAAAACCTTGAGTATGTCCTTTATCTTCGCATAGCACTATACTATAGCCATACTTATCCTACGGACAAATGAGCTTTTTTTATAAAAACCAAAAAAATAAAAACAAAAATTTACGCTCACGAGAAAATAACATTTAATTATTATAATATAGAATAATATTGCGATACGGGATATAATTTCGGAAGTAATGCAAAAGATGTTGCCGCGGCGTCGTCGTCGGTTAAAACAAAAAATAAAAATTAATATAATATTGCAAATAGTTTTATTATAGGTAACTATAAATAATTTACTTTAGTTAATATATTATAATGAACAATCTGTTTTAATATAAAATATATTAATTTAATCGTTAACATACTTGACGGTAATCTCGGCATAGTGGGTGGACGGAGGCGATAAATTATTTATCGGGGAATTATAATTAAATACGCTAAGTATCTCTTCTCGGTGGTCAGGCATAATATTATTATACTATAGTAACATGTGTTAAGCATAATACGCATACTATTGCATTGATCGGAAAGATGTAAAACAAATTGTGTTTATATTCCATACTAATATAGCTCGTAAAGTGTGTGTCCATAATCCAGAATAATTATTAGTCACAATATGTGTAACTTATTACACTTTGGGGCCGACAAATGCCGTTTCGCCGTGGCAATTCTGTGATCTCCTTCCGTTATATGTATAGAAATGGACACGTAAGGTGTATATTATATAGTTGCAGAGAAAAAATGTCTTTCGTATTTATTACAAGTAGCACGCTACCAAGTACTAGATATATTATTTCCTCTCCAAAGAAAATTGATGGATCGTAGATACGTTTTTGTGTGTGAAAAATATCTAGTATCATGCTATATTTTTTTAGGAATTTAATTCATTTTTTTTTTTTTTTGTTTTTATTGTTCATCTACGTTTCTACGATTCTATGGCAATACAAAAAGTGTTACGAAAATCGGCCTCGTGAAAATCAGTTAGAAAAAAAAACCGTACCCGTTCCAACAGCATACCTATGTTAAACAAAGTACGGCTACAGTTATATACGATAATAATAAAAAATGCGATCTCAAGTGACCGGCAATATTATTTGTTTTTCGACGTTGTTTAAAAATAAAAATATGTAATTATGATAACAGTACAATACGCCTTTCTCGGTCCAATCGGAATTTAAAATTAAAATAAAATTCTCAAACCGTGACAGTCCAAGAACTGACCTTATATAATATGTACCTCATACATACCACATAATTCAATTAGACGGACGACGCATGGAAAATACGTGTGCTGAATAATCAAAATAAACTTCGCACGTCTTCAGGTGCAGTTTTTTGTGTCTCGTATATAATAATATATTTGTAGGAAAATAAATAAAATATATGGGTAACACAAAAAAAAAATACATAATACCTACATTCATATAAATACCCCAATCACCACGACTGACGAACACATGCCACGCATCACGACATTGTTGTCTTACAATACTGCAACTATAAGGTCCACATTTTTATCATTATAAGCTTACAGTAAAACATATTTTAAATAAATCACAATTCGGTCGAATGCATTATTAGAGGATAAAAAGTGTGGCGCTTGGTGGTGAATCACTCTATTCTGTCTCGCGGACCGACAAATCCAATTATCGGCCGTCGCTGTCAAAGTTCGGCGCGCGTGCTGCCCAGCGTACTATAATATTATTATAATAGACTATCAAAAATACACGTCTTGCAAAATGCGACAACTTATCATATATTATTATATTATACGGACTACCACCGCCGCAATGCTGTAAACGTCTCCTGTGTGATATTATTATAATTTACGAATATTATTGCGATGCGGTCGACGCGTGTCGCGCGGACTGCAGGTCGTCGGGTTTTCTATATTTTCCTCTCCCTTGCGCGTTTCAGCCCTAACGAATGGAACGGGATGTCCAGGAAGGTGATATGACGTTGCAGGGATGAAAATAAATAAAAGTCAGACCTTATTATTAACCACGTACAATATAGCGTGTAAATAATATATTTATTATCAAACTAGCTGATCCTGTGCACTTCGTTGCCCGTTAAATGTACCAACTCTATATGACTCAAACTTTGTTCAATTCGTTATTTAATATTCGGTGTATGGTGTTTAAAATTTATCTTAACTTTTCTGTTGCATGGAATGAAGATTCTGATTCGCAGCAGTATATTATCAGGTAGGCAATCTACCTACGACCCAGTGCTGTTTGTACGTAAGTGTATGATTTAACTCTAAAGTATCAAAGTTCTACCAAGTTTATTTTGATATAATACGGTGGATTAATATAATCAATTAATACATATTCCTAACCTAACCTAACCTAACCTAACCTGATCTGCCCGATTAACCAATAGCAACCAATAATAAATAAATTCTATTTCTATTAATTATTTCTCCTATAACCAATAGCAAACATTTATAAACAAATATTTCCATCGCAAATCTCAAAATCCCTGTTTGAGCACTTCTATTAATATTGGTCGCAGCGTGATGTTATAACATAGCCTATATAGCCTTCCTCGATGAATGGACTATCCAACAAAAAAATAATTTTTCAATTCGAATCAGTAGTTCCTGAGATTAGCGCGTTCAAACAAACAAACTCTACAGCTTTATATATTAGTATAGATTATCAGAAAACCGATCGCCCGACGACAGTCGTCCCGGAAACAGTTCGCTATCATTGATACTCATTACTCGTGCTACACAATATACACAACGCAGCTTCAGTACCAATCATCTGGCATACAGACTATGTTGTCCGAGTCTGAGGAAGTTAATGATAATTTTTAATTGAGTTGAGTTAAGTAGATTGAAAATGTTTTAATACTAGCTCTCCGGTCTAGTTTACGTATATTGCGATGCGGTCGACGCGGACTGGTCGTCGCGGATTTTCTATATTTTCCTCCCTCGAGCGTTTCAGTCTTAACGAATGGAACTGGATGTCCGAGAAAGTGATATAACGTCGGGATGAAAACAAATAAAAGCCAGACAATATTATTACTACGTAGGTACATTATAGCGTGTAAATATTATATTTAATATTAAATTATCAGAAAACCGATCACCCGACGACAGTCGTCCCGGAAACCATTCACCATCATTGATACTCGTACTACACAATATTATACACAACACAACTGCAGTACTAATCATTTGGTATACAGACTATGTTGTCCGAGCCTGAGCAAGTTAATGATAATTTTTAAGTTAATAGTTAAGTTGATTGAAAATATTTTAATAAGCTTAAAGTTAATAGTTATCTTAATTTTTTTTTTCAACTCAGTTAGGTTAATATAGTTATAATTATTATGAAAACTTACAATTAACTTATTAGGTTAAGTAAGGTTATTTTTTTTTAATATGTGAATATTCAGGAATATGGCTTAAAATAATGAAAAGTAAATGCTTATGTAATATAACGTACCTATCATCAATAATGATTGTATATTATATTTATTATTTAATTATTGTTATAAATTAAGTAACTTGGATTTACTTAAAAGTAACTCGTTATTTATTAATTATTAAGTTTATATCAATAAAAATCAGTTGAGTTAAAAAGTGAGTCAATGAATGTTACATTTTAAAAAGTTGTGTTAAAAAGTTAAAATTAACCTAACTTTAACTTTTTAACTCGGTTATGCCCAGGCTTGCTGTCGTCATACATCGCGTTACAATTTTCCGGGTGATTCACCTGTGTTTTAATTATATTTACGTATTCTAATATTCTTATTTTTGGAATTTTTAAGTGTCTTGAACTGTTAACATATAAAGATCATCTTATTTTCAAATGCCCAATGTCTTATGGAATTTCAAGAATTACATGTAAAGATATAAATGCATTTTTCAAATGAAAACCTAAAATGTTACGCGCTCTAAAATAATTAAAAATAAATTTGTTTGTACTCACAAACATTTTTCACCCTCTTACATCGTTATCTTTTGGCAGTACCTCTCTTCGCGTTGGTGAATTTTGGTCTCATGCTAACATTCTGATAGTATACGGCCAAAATCAAACTGAACGTAATATACAATTATTTCCACAGCAAAATATGACATATATCTATGCATAATTTTATTTTATCGAATTCAACGGTAATTTATTAACATCTAACACACAATAATATTATTGAGCAAAAAGTTATAAGCAACACAAAATATATAATAGCTTTTTCCTGACTCTGGGAAACTAAAACAACTATAAATACACATTAATTTTCCGTCGGATAATTAACACAAAAATAATTGTTTGGTTATTTCAAAAAAATATATACACTATTATAAAATTTGATTAATATGCTACATAAAAATATAAGAAAACTTTGTTTTGCTTTTAAATATTTAATATAATTATTTATTCCTTCTCTTTTTTATCTACTGGAGGAAATTCACAGTTTCAAGGACTCCCTTGGCAAAACGCCACTGAAAATGAGTGATTTACTAACCTGGAGAAATCGTTATTTGTAATACCCGAAGCACTGAGGCCACGGTCCGATTATTGAATGATAACGATTAATTTTCATCCAAGTAACCCTCTAAAGGTATTTCAGAAAATGTTCACATTATTTGTATCATTAAATAAAATTAAGAACTAGCGGTAAAAATAATAATAATAATAATCTTGTCACCTAAATTTCTAAAGTCCCAATAGTGATTTTTTCTGTATTCCTCAGAGGTATCAAAATTCTTCATGGCTTCTTTGCTCCTTTGTATCTTCACAATATTTTGGTGGCTTCCAATTTAGTTATAACAACATATTATCTTTATGTGTTTATAAATTTATTTATTCATTTATCATAAGAAATATTATGCATACATTATCAGACTACAAAAGTAGTTGGGACAGAGTTGTTTATTTTTTATTATTATTTTTACTTCTTTTTATACAAAAAGGCTTTAAATTATTGCAAAAATAAATCAATCAGTCTTTAAAATATATTACGGTTAAAAAAGTTTTACACAACTATTCAGTTTCGTTTTTAATTTTAGGTTATAGTATTTTTATTATTTATTTTTTAATAAAAAGGGAAATTGTACATTTGGTTCATTGTAGGTACATGCAAAATTTGCATTTTTTGGTCCCACAATGAATCATAATAGTAGATACATCACACTGACTAGCGTTTTTTATATTTTAACAGAAGTCTACAAAAAGAATGTTTTACAATTTGTTAAACCATTGATTGTTAAAATATGTTATTAGGTACTTACTATATAACTAATATATAACTAATACTATAACTGATATAAAACAAGTTCATACGAGGGATCATTTAATTTTCAATTATTATTACCTACATATTAGCATTGATATTAGTCATTGTAGATTCTACATAGAGTGATGAATGTATATTGATTTAACATAGTGTGTGTGTTTTTTATTGACTCTGTAATCACATCTCTGAGCAGTAAAAATACTTCAACCTTGAACTTGTTGGTTGTTGCTGAAAGAAAATTAAATCTATCTGTATTTTGAGCGATCAAAAGTAAAAATGCATAATACTTTTGAAAATCTTCGTAATATTATAATATATAGTAGATACCTATTCAAAAATATTTTATTTACAATATTTTTTTTTATTTTTTAGTTCTAAAGATTGGTGCTACGAAAATCTTTGAATTATCGTCTTACAGCATTCGAAAATTATCGAAATTACTTGGTCAACATTTTTTTTTTTTTTTATAAGCGTTTAAAGTTTGTAAAAACAATGAAAGTTGTAAATAATTTTGTAGTCAAAAACATAGCTGGTAAGCCATTGTCGTTTAGTCCCCCGTAGCAGTATCAGTTAACATTGTCTGACCTCTGTCAATTTACCCACTTTGTCATATTTGATCTCGTTTTAGCTACTCTGGTTTTCATTTCACTGAATGTTTTTCTGATATTTCTGTGGAGATTTCCCATGGGATTATATCCCTGCTTGAGCGAACAGAATACGTCCTACTCGTCCGGCGTGTCCAGGGTTCAGGTTTTCGAGCTAAAATACATATTAGCACATTCGACGTTCATTAAATATATAGGTAACTGTTAATATAATATAAGATATACGCAGCTATACCTATTTAATTGGATTTATTTGGGATGCTGTACGTAAATATTGAGCATTTTCGATACTTTGATTATATTTCCTTTTAGTTGTCAGTGACAAATTAAAATTATCAATTAACTTTAGTGGTCTAATGCTCTAATATAATATATAACCTCCAATGACGTATTTTTTAATTGTTAAGAGTGATTAAACATTCACATTTTTATTTAAATTATGATTTTTCAACATTTTATTAGTGTCCTTTAGTGATTCAAACTTATTTTAGGAACATATTTTTTAAAGTATACCGTTAAGCAGAAAATATTTTTTCTGATAAATTTATTGAATGATAATTATTTACAGTACAAAAAAGGCTTCTCATTTGAAAAACAGAAGTTATTGTGTCACCACTCCTTAGGTAGTAAAAAAAAAATATTTAAGAATTTGAATAAGTTATTAGTAAAGTACAACATGGGGGTGAGCACTGAGCATGCTTGGCGAATCATTCTGTATACTGAATTTTTATAATATTTCCATATTTAGTTATTAAACTATATTATGTGTACTACCCTAATCATTCAACGTGTATATATTATATAAGTTATCTGGTACATGTAAAATCGAAACGATATGTTTTTGGCGCTATATATAGGTACTCATTTATAAGTGGCATACTATATTATTATTTATCCACTTGAAGATACTTTCATTTAGCATTAATATAATATACGAGTGATATAATATGTGATGCGATGTCTATACGACTAATAATTTGACATCAACATAAATTATAACTTTGAAATGAATATAAAGCTGTTTAACATATAGGACTTCTAATATTAAACTAGGGCCAGAGTGAAATATCGAATTTCTTGTCAACCTAATACGAGATCAAACCTACAACCGCTACAGATAAAAAAAACTATGTAACAACAGTAAGCACCCTATTAGTTATACATTTATACAATCGATCGGTATTATCGAAAGATTCGTAGGAGATAATAATATGTCTGTGATCACGATAATCAATCTATAAAGTGACTGAGCGCGGATGTTGTACTCAGCGAGGTTAATGACAACTTGGAAAGTCCCCTTTAGCGCCTTGTCACGTAAATCGGATGGGAGGATTATGCTCGTTAAGAGTGCAGCACTTGCTCCCGACAATTCGGATAAGCTCCTTAAACCGAAGGACAGTCCACACCCTCACACACAACCTTTTTTGCAATCGGTAAACCAGACAAACACTATGTAAACCACATTCGACAACAAGTAAAATAAGGCAATTGATAGACTTATAACGAACAAACAATGTATTTAGCGAGTTTATGTGATAAACGTTTAAAATTGCAGCGGCCATACCGCATTGGACGACTAACGCAACCCGTAATGGTTTGACGAGAAGTCCTTTGAGATTTATCGTAGGTATTCCATTTATTTTCACTGAATAAACAATTCACAATGTTTCCAGCGGCTTTTATACAGCATTATTATGTACAGCTTAATATTATATTATGTTTTTCCTTATTTCTCTTATCGCGATCCCACTGGAATTCTCGGTTAAATTATATTTTCCGTTTGACATTATACCTACGTCAAAGTATTTTTGGTATCGTTGAAGCGTTCATTTTTAATGGTACCTATATTCTTTAATATACTAGTTTATAATGTTATGTTTTATATGCCACACCCAATATACTATTGGTACATTTAGCTATTCATTTAAAATTGAAGTTAAATTATAATAATATAATATGTTTATACACTTGTGAGAAGATATTAAAACAACATCTTATTATCGCACCCAAAAATGTTTATATTAATGTTTGATAAAATATTTTTTTATAACAATATAGAAATATACGTAACTCATCGTAAAATAATTTGAGTTTATCCATAAATTGTTCGTATTCTTTGGGGTATCAAGTTAAAACATTCATTTTTTTTTTTTAGAGATAACCCATTTTTAGACAATGTGTTTACCACTAGTTCTTCCTGCAATAAAATAATAATATTGTTCAGATGCGACAGTACGTCCCATCACCATGTTTTATGTTTATCAACGAATATCATCAAATGTATGAAGACGTGGTAGTACGCAGTTATTTATATACTATATACACGGTGAATAATAAAGTACAAAGTCTGAAACATAGTTTTATGGAACATTTGCTGTTTTGAGGTGGATAATAATAATATACCAGGGAATAATTAAAAATGCGTGCTATTTTAATTGTACGACAGCAAAATAATCACACTAAAAACAACTACTTGGATAGGTAATGTATACGAAGTTAGAAAGCATTCTATTTTAATCTCGTCCATTAGTGTAATGTAAAGAGTAATATTAAGAACAATACAATTTCATACTTAAAGGTATGATTATAATCATCTCATAAAATTACTTTATTGTAATGATGGAACACCGTAACAGTGTTTTGTTGATGATGGTTGAATTCATTTTAGCCAAAAAAATTGCATTTGAACATTTTTTTCTATACTGTGAAAATTTCAAATATTTATGGTTATTTGTTTTTGAATTACAACAAATCAGAAAACCGTTCGAGGAGAATTCGTTAATTTACGTGAGAACTCCTGCAATGTCAAAAAATTTGAACATTTAACGCTCATAAAAAATTAAATTGACTCTCCGTAAATTTTATTTAGGAAAACTTTTAGGAAGCTTGTATTAAATTTTCAAGTTTTTTTGACCAAGCAAAAAATTTCGTATAGACAATATAACAAAAAAAACCTAATAAAAATCGAAATAAAGGCCTAAAAACACAATTCATTATCATCATCAAAACATCCATCGCTCCGATCAGAACCTAAAAATAATGTCTTAATTAAAAAGTTTTATTTATTAAATAATGTTTTTAATTATAGGTAAATTTTTGGTTGGAAATATTCAGATATATCCATATTATTATCATGTTATACTTGAAAAAATCTAGAAAAAAAATAATATTTAGACTTCAATCGGGTACTAATATATAACTTTCAACAGCCATTATAACTAACTAATCATTTCTATAAATTAACAGGATGTATGTGTGTATAAGGGTTTTTATGCACCGTATGTTCGTATTATAAGGATATTAAAAAACAACACGCGTAGATTTCAGTATCTATCATTTAAAATTATATCGCGTAAGGGTAAAATGTGTGCTATCATAGCACACAGATAAGCTTTAAAATTATAAATTTTACTGGGAACTTAATTTTGTTTTTGCTGTTGTTGTTGTTGTTGTTGTTGTTACATGATATATTGTACTATGATATTATGGCGATTGTGTCTTATCAAAAACGATTTTCCTATCTCGCTGCAGTAGGTATATTGTGGTTAGTGAAACAATCGTAAAACACAAACAGAGTCGTGCGTACAATATAACACGGCACATAACGCACTTATATAAGTACCAACTAGGTATAATATTATCAGAAAGATAATAATATGTTTAATTTGTCGCGGACGAAAAAGTTATCGGTACCTACCGGTGAAGTATACGCGAAAGTTTTGCAGCCCATTCGCGGGGGGCCACAGCGTATCGTCCAACGGTCGTTTGATCTCAAACTCATCTCCGAGCCACATGATGGATGCGCAAAGCGTGCCGCCGGGCTTTATATCTTGGCTGAAATTCAATCCGCTCCTCCGCTGGCCGGCACGTGTAATAATAACAACAACAATAATATAACGCAGCAGTCGTTTTTACGACCGTCTCGTAAATCGCGTCATTTATTGTCTGAAATAGCTCGCGAAGTTCACTAAAACGCACACGTGAGCCGGACATATAACTGCGGCGCGTTGCCACACATATATATATATATGCATAGTATACATAGGTATACACAGAGCATGTGCATTTGTATGCCGGCCGGATATCCGATATACGTATTGTACATGTATAATAATATTATGGTGGGCACAGCGGGGTAGGATCGCCCAGGTCTACACCGGACTTAACCTCCGCACAATAAACGCGATATTTAGTGAGTTTTTCGTCTCTAAGACGCGAAAACAATGTTTATCCACCGAGCGTGCCACGGCTGCGCGGTACGTTTTTTGCGGGTTTTCCAATGGTCTTTAGGATATAAGTAAACATAACGATATAACATAATATATGTATGTATATATCACGTAAATACTTTTATTTTTTTTTTGTTTTACCTAGCGGAGGAGCTCGTGTTTAAATTTCCCGCGCCGCCGCTCTGCATATACCAGAGCCGGTCGACTGTCCTCTCGTTTTTAATATTCTAGGCATGTCCTGCTCTCGAAATATCGTTCGTGCCCTATAACCCCCGCGCGCTGTGGTGGTGAATATATATATTTGGGGTGTGTGTGTGTGTGTGTGTGTGTGTGTGTGTATAAGATACAAAAGCCGCAGCGTCGAAAAACAAAAAAAAACCAGAGGAGAGACCGACAACAATTTGTTATGCTGATAAAATATATATACACCCCCGCGCGTTCCGTGTCGACTGCTATATTATATGATTTGTATAGTTGGCGTTGCGCTCTTGTTTGTCATTTTTCCTTTTTACATAATATCATGTACATACACACGTACCTATACATCCGAGGAAAAGAACAACAACGAACGTTTTCCACATTTATTCGAATTCACCCGTTCGTGACCTAGATCGAAATTTTGATACTTTACCACTTCCACACGTCACGATTCCGTCATAGTATACGTAGGGTTTTGGTCGCCGTCAAGTCACCAACTCTGGCGGCGCTCCTCCTCAGCTGCTCGCTGGAAGCGCTGAAATGAGAGTGCCAAAACTATCGAAAAATCATTGACACGTCGTTGTGAGACGATAATAGGTATAACGCGTGATAACAGTCGTGTTATAATGTAATTTCGATGTGCAGTGACATCGTCGTCCCACCACTTCCGCCGACTGCGGTTAACAATTTTCGCAGTGACACGCAAATGGAATATAATATTATAATTTATAACCACACACTTTACCACTACTATTATTATTATTATTTATTAGTGTTACTACAATGAAATTGTTCGGTGTTTGATAAGCCCAAAGCCCATCATTTTTACAGTAAGATATTTTAACCACGTGATACGCAAGAACCTGCACGGCACTGGTGGTCCGATAAATAAAAAATGTATAGGCGCGTTTATTTTTTATTTTATTTTTATCACATACTAATAAATGTGGTTAAAACATTTTTTTTGATGGCTGAAATTCGTCACATTGCCGATAATATTAAAAACGTCCAAGTTTAAAAACCAGTGCGTGCTTGTAAAGTTCCCGATTTAATATATTAAATTTTGTTCTCTCCTGTTGAGAATAATTTGTATGCGGTAAATAAGTTTAAAAAAAATGTAACTATACTTATATTATAGGTAAAAATAAACTATTGAAATCAAACAAAATATATATATTACAATAAACAAGACAATTTTTTATTTAAAATAATAACAATAAAATGTCCTTTTTAATATTGTGAGTTTATTATATGTTGATTATTTGATAGTGATTTATATTTTCTTTAATACCTGATATGGGTGTTAATTTCACCATTAAACATACTACATTGAGCTTTAAAAGAATTAAGTTAAGTTAATCGGCTGTTAAAACCATTCAAATACAAGACTGGGATATAACATTTTTACCTTAACGAGTTGAATTTTAGTTATACTTTATAAACATAATGTAATTGCATGTAACAATAGCGTCTAATACCTCACGACCTTACGAGTAAAACCTTAACGACTTGTTTAAAAAAAATATGCAATCCATTTTAAACTTTTAACATTATTGCAAATTATAATACACTGACTTTCCCAGTCTTGATCAAATTCTTAACATAGCATGGGAGGAGAAGAGCTAAAGGTATGCTGCTTTTTTTTTTTTATTGATTTTATGGATCTGTGCCAATAACGAGCCGGCGCCCGCCCTGGCCACTGACTAATTAAATCACTTTAACCGCAACTCGCCTCACCTCGACCGTATTTGATTGTAAAATCGTATTAAATCCGCCACCCTCACAAACGCAACCATAGAGCCCTTGGGAACGTAGTTATGTTGTTTTACGGAGAACTTTGTGATATATACAGTCGTGGCGAACACCATGAGTAGGACGAAGAAACTATACGAAGAGTTTCCAAAAACGAAACTTGCAAAAAAATATTGTTACGGTTTTGAATAAATAAAGTTTGGTCTGGCAAAAATAAAAATGCATAATTTATATTATAATTTATTGAAGTACAATAATATCGAACGATTCGGCGTGAATTGTTAATTGTTATAACACATGTATTTGATATGTTTTTATAAACGTATATCAAATATAAGATATATAATATTAGATATATCTAAAATGACATAATATTAAACACACTATTGTTAATGAGTAATGACCTCCAAAAAGTACACATACTTGTTCCATATTGTATAGTATAATATCATATTGTTGTTATATAATCTGACATGAAATTTTCTAAAATATAGCTGAGAAACCGATAGTATAAAATTGACATCAATAGGTATTCTAAAGTCAATATATAGGTACTATATGAGCCGATATAAAAAAACCCACGATATTACGTAATAATTAACACTGACCATGGCATATTATATTATATAAAACACATTATTTAAAATTTTAAATGTACAAACTATATCGTCATAGTGAGTTATTGACAGGTAATACTTAATTGAATTATACGCTGTAACTGCTATTTGGACATGACAAATCATTTTTTGAATCAAAAAAACTTCAATGGAATAAAATATATGATATTATAATGAATATCTAAATAATGATTGAGTTAACAAATAATTAATAGTACCTATTCCTAAAATAAAACGTTTTAATAATACATTTAGTGCCTGCCCACAAATGTTAAATTCTGCTACTTTATATTATATTAAATATCCTATTTGCTCATTGTACATAATGTTGTATAGATTGTAAATTACTTAAATGAATAAAAAAAAAAATAATAATAATAATAATACATTTTAACATTTAAAAATTATTGATAATAATATCAACATAACAGTTTTAGTTCAACGAAGCAGGTACCTATACACAAAATTATGATAGGTAAAGTATTTTTATACTCTTTTATAAAGAATGTGGAATAAAAATACGAGCAGATCCTCCCCACCTAGCTTACTTATAATTACCTCTAATTCTAAACAAAAAGAGACGTACATGTCCCCAGCCCCACCCAATAAAAATTTTAACATATTTTTCAACTCAACATTTATTAGTCAAACAAAATCCGTAATATTTACGTTTAGTAAGTAAGTACAATTTGATTAAAATTGATTAGTTATGATTTAATAATACATCAATCAAGCATAATAAGACGTATATTACATAATATAATATGTACATGAATAGTGTTGTAAATATCATAGTTTTAATAACTAAACTAAGAGTAAACAAAGAAAATATAAAGTATATTTGACTATTATTTCATATATTATATCATTGTAGTGTTAATTTGACAATATGCGTACAGTATAAAGACTATAACGTGTAAAGATCAATGAAGCAAATAAGCTGAGACAGCGAAATATGAAAAAACATAAGACCGTTAACACCGTCCAAAGGTTAGCGATGTGCGACTGAGTACTGTTTTCAAGAATTTAATAAAACTGTCATTTGTATAATATATTTTTATTTCATGATTATAAAAATGTTGAATAGTTTTGTGTTTTTGGTGTCTGTACTAGCTCATCAAGTGAGCATAATAATATGATCATAGTCGGTACGTGCAAGAAAATGTATTTGAGTAAAATTATTATTGTCATTGACAAATTGTATATTATGCAAAACGATTTTGAGTGGAAACGGATTTCAAAATCTGTTTCTAAGAAAATCTTAAAATATTTTTATAAACAAGAGAATAATACACAATATACATTTTATAGTTATGGGTACAGTGCGTTCATAATATATGCATTTCTTTTTAAAGCAAAAAAGAGTGTTACGCACACCGTACACGCTCGACGACGTCCGACAACTGTTTCGAGCCCTATTCGATTATAACGTAACACGAGTTTGTGGCGATATACGCATAATGCATAATATGTTTAATATATATATATTATATATATGTTTTATATACTTACTCTGTGTTTTTTGTTGCAAAAAAGCGACATAGGTACCTAGTACTTTACCAGCAATAATAATAATGCACTATGTTCGCATGTACAATAATAATACTGATAATAATAATAATAATCTTATATTATTCGTCTCGTATGTTTGTCTCGCGAAGTTTTCTGTCTAGACACGCTGTTACATAAAACTCGATACGAAAACACATTTGAATAACTATATAATAATATAATATTCGTGTCACCATGCATAACAATTGGGTCAGTTATTTTGTACGAAATATTATAGAAACGTTATTTATTTTTAAAAAACAACTTCATATGCATTGCCTGTACATTATTCAAACAATATAATAATAATACGCATATGGTGTGTGGAAGGTCCGAGTTATAAAAGTTTCTTTTTTTTGAAATTTGATCTCGACATTTATAATATATTATTATGAGCTAGGTACACATTTTTTTTTAAATTCGTATTACACACCGACATAATAATATTGAGGTTGTTTCCCTAACAAATGATTTATAGCTGTATAATGCATGTTATATATTATAATATATTGTTCGGCGTAAAGCTGATCTGCAAGAATGGACGGTTTTATCTGATAAGGCTTTTGGCCTTTGCTGGACTAGCAAAACAAACTAAAGGGACGCTGCTGGAGGAACAAAGAACCGTTTTTAATAGGGGATATAGGGTTCCGGTCGGGAAACGTATACAATAGACAACTACGCGCATTCGACATGCAGAGTGCGAGGAAATTCGTAAATGGACCATTCTTCCGAACAAATATAAGAAAAGGCCATCCTGCACACTAAACCAGGATTTTATGTTGACATTTAATTATTATATTTTTAATGATGGGAATGTTTTTAACACAATGACTATAATATTATAATAATTATGTATAAAGGTCTTCGGAGAGATCGTGGTAAATTTACTCAACAAGTCATCAAAAACAATAAACTCAAAATACAAATAATTTGTAATATAATTATTATTATAAAATTATTAATATTATTAGGTATTATAAAAACATATAATGTACTCAAGCGTCAGTGATAGACGAAAAATATTATTGAGTGTTGAATAATTGACATTCATCACGAAAGAAATGGGTTTCCTTTTTTAATATGTGTACCTCACAAATATTTATTAAAAGTAATTCTTCGCTTTAGCTAAATAATGCATTTGAAACTTTTGTATGTAGGTTTGAAGTGCAAAAACTTGGTCTTTTCGTTTTTTTACTTGACTCAGAATGTATTTAAAGGATTCTGAGCAAAGTACTAATGGTGTTTTTATTTTTAAAACAGTTTTTGGGAATTGGAAGTGGTACCATAGGACGTAGAGCTTATATTATATTTTGTTATTTCCCAGTGGCTTTCTAGAAAATTTCGAAAAAAAATAACTACAGAAAAACTACGGACTTTTTAATAAACTCGCCCCGGGTTAATTTCTGAGCGAGGATCAGAATTTTCAGCTTTTTTTAGACTATGTGAAAGTAATTATTGAATTTACTAATAGTTCCTCTGTTTATGAGAAAATTAAAACAAACTACAGAAACTGAAAAAAAATTGTAGAATAATGCCATTTTAGATGAAATACAATTTGGTTACTTCGCATTAATTTAGAAACTTTTAATATTTTATTCTATTAATTTATAATTTGTTTGATAATTTATTTCTGGATAAGTATTATAATACGCTTCAAAGAAAGTTTTTATACAATTTTAATTTTTAGTTTTAAAGTTTAAGTACCTACTTTAAATGCTTAAACCTATAGATATAACCTGCAGTACCTATATAGTTTACTTAAAATGTATCAATGTAATTTGGTGTTAGTTCCATGATTGCTAGAATATGAAAACATAGAGGTATACCTAACACTTTAATTTGTACAACTTTATAAATTATAATTTAATATCTACTCGTATTTTATCATTTCCCAAAAAACTTATATTTCACTCAATTTAATAGTACGTGAGACCAATTTGGTAATTTAATATATCTATCAATTTAATTTTAGATTTAATAATCATTCACTTTGATACATCCCATGATTGCTTAAATATCTTAACTAACATAATTGTAAATGTATATTGTAGTAAATATTGTTTTGTCCCATCTAGTTGTAGTACTTAGAACAGTGAATACAGAATAACAGTAAAATATTCCTAAATACTGTTATAAATAATATTTGAAAATAAATATAATAAATATATAATGATCTTGTTTTAACTTTTGGATTAAAGACATAAACAACGAATACAATTATGTTGTTACCATATATATTTTAAGATACGTCAAAAGTTTTGATTAACACCTGTTATAACGGTCGATTATTGGAATTCTTCAATTTGAAATACTGTTCTGCTCTAATCAATCACCAACAATTTTCGTCAAAAGCCTGTATATGCCGATCAAAAAGACCTCAGCAGTTATTTAGAAATGATAACGTTGAATGGGTCATTATTTTGGGATTGGAGGTACACCTAGTACCTACCCAATACCCATATTACGGTCCGAATAGGAATTTACAAAGGCATAAGACAACTGCAGAAAATTAATATTACGTTGTAATGCAATTACAATTATTTGCCATAAACGTACGTAAATGGTCGATTTCACATCCGTGAAAATAAATTAGATCAATAATAGAATATTATGTCCATTACCACCTCGTCCCACTAAATGTATTTATTGAGCTGCAGCTGGTGGTCGATAACTGTTGTTTTCCAGGACAAAATATTAAATCTGTGTCCATTACAACGAGAAATGAATTGTTATTATTGCTTATTACATTATTATTATAACATTCCTAATAATATAACATTTAAAATACAACTACTATAAAATTAGACTAACATTATGACGTGATAATGACGTAATATTAGCGCTAAAAATACGATCCGTCTAAATTGTTGTTAAGTGGTGTTTAATCACATCAAGACGATAAGAACTATGAAATATGCACTGCAGGCATCTAGCAACTATAATCTAACAGAAAACCAAACACGATTTTCTCATACTATACATTGTAATAATCCTCAAAAATTATAATATTATTCAAAGAAGTAACGAAAATCCTTGTGTTTGTATTGTTAATTAATAATATTCCGTAGCCTAACGGCTATACTTAACATATGCAGTCGGTGTGACAAGGAATTTACCGAATTATAATTAACATTATAAAGATACACGAAACAGTCAACAATAACGTTTTAATTATTGTTTTGTATAGAATAATATTTAATATAGTATTTATATAATGATGTTTTGGTGCTCGCCGTATTGATGTTAGTTTTTATTACTGTATTTTCGTTAAATAATATTAACATAATAATAATTATTTTATTTTATTTTATTTATTAAACATCCATTTAGACGTGTTTTTTTGTTTTTTTTTTTTTTTTTTTGGTGTTGGATTTGAGGGACATTGCGTTCATGTACTCTTCCTCCCCCTATCAGTACCTGACCACAAAACCCAGCCACTATATCTTGTCCGACTTTTTTTTTCGCTCTGGGCATCTCTAACACGCACACACACACACATATTATATTATATTATATACATAGTATATTATGATATGGCAGCACTACTAAACAAAGATTACGTTGACGGGTAGGAAGGTAAGTCTGGTTACTAAAAATCCCATGCGATCGTCTACCCAAGATGCAGCAACATTTGGCGAGGATTTACTTGTCAGTGGTGAAGTAGAATAAGTTGACCACATTGCTATGTTTTTTTTTTTTAAGTACACAACTGAGAGAATTCCAAAGGTCTCTCAGGACAAAAATACTTTAAAAACTGAATTTTGAAAGCCAGGAAAGTATTTTTGGAAGATTTAAAGGTAGTTTAATAGAAAGTATTCAGTTCCTTATAAGTCCCTAAGTATCTATAGTCCTCATAAGAACATATTTGAATCATTTTATATACAATTAAATACAAAAAAAATTCAACCAAACAATTAATACGAACATTGTCATTAAGTATACCCACTACTTATATTATGATCATCATTCAGTTTTTAATATTATTAGTATTTAATCATGTTAATGTATACAGCTATTGCAGTTCATAGAAACAAACGAAAATTTATCGGAAAATCATTTTTCAAATAATTGGGATTTACGTTATCATATACGTTGTAAATGTGATTGTCATAATCTTAGTTTTAAATAATAGTTGCATTATATTTTATAGTTGAAAACAATTGAGAAAATCTTAAATATAATAAAATCGTTAGTTTGTGAGTAAACTAAGATATTGAAAAATTGAGATTCGGTGAACTGAAAAAGAGCCATTAATACAATGAATAATGGCCTTACCTATCGGATGTCATTTGTTGAACAGACCAACAAAAACCGATATTGGCAGATTATTTTTCAAACTACATATTATAATACAACCTAATTTTTACAGACAATAATTCATTAAAAATTAATTATTTTTTTGTATTTTATTTTGTATTCCATTATTTCCTGTCATGTGTAAAATATATAATATGAACTCAACATTCACATATATATATTATTCATTACATTAATAATTGTCAAGCTTAATATATTTACTATTTTTCAATTACTTTAATTTCAGTTAGTATTGCTTTTATTGCTTATTACCGCTAACAACATAATATTTTTAAACTTTTATAAATTACACGAAAATAGTCGCCAGAAAATAAGAAACTCTAAATTTTCAAATTCAACGAAAGAAAATAAAAGTCTTGGAAGGTGATGAATTTATCCACGACATGGCAAAATATTTTGTTGTTCTTAAACCATTTGTCATCGTCACTTTTGAATGTTGTAGTACGACCGAAATTAAATTTAACTAAAAAATAAAAAATGAATACGAAATAACTTAAACTGGTGATGGAATGACGTATACAAAATTAGTAATGACCGTGAGCCAAGAACTCGGACCCTGTCCAAAGAACAATAATTAGGTAAATAGTGTACAATTAAACCATGCATTTAAATTTGTAATTTTTTATCTTTGTCTAACACACGTAGGAACATAATAATATGAATTTAGACTTTTGTTCATTCAATTGTACTAATTTCATTGGTCTAGTAAATCGATTAAAATTCTTAAAACAGATTTGAATTGATATCGTCAAGACATCTAGTCCAATGATTGAGATTGATTTCCCCACATTTTTGATTTAATTAAAAAACCATAAAGATACTGTTATTAGAAAAGTTAGAAATACAATATCTCAAAAAATCGTCATATTCCGAATATGGTTTGATAAAAATTCAGATTGGTTTCAGAATTTGAATTTCTTTACTAGATAAATATTGTTACGTTGAAATGGAAACACATATAAATTCTTATATTGCAGTTAAACGAATACAACTAACTAACCTATCGCAACTTTTCATTTTAATTGGTCTATATTATTATTATTATTTTCTTAAAGTTATTCATATGTCTGTGACATATGAACTGTGACATTTATGACAATGCATAAATATATTTCGATTATTTATGTTAATAATTATGCACATAATAATAATTGAGCATAAAAAACAAAGTGTAACCACTCCTGAAATTATCGCATGTGATGTCATCAGTCTTGAGTTTGAATAAGGTGGAAATTAACTGTGTCCATAATTTTGTGAGAAACTAAAATTTTCTATTTTAAAGCCCCGTACGAACGATGCGCCATACTTAATGGTGTAAGGGAATAATTAAATACAATATGTATCGTTTTAACTGTTATGTGCCATGTAAAAAATTGATATTTCTCAGAAAACACAAGAGCTAAACTTAAACGGGATTTGAATTTGTTAGAAAATGAATCTTTATCATGTCGACAAACTGTCAGTATAGAGAAGGTCAACTCATATAAAATGCAAACGTTATGTAAAAAAGTCATGGTAGATCGTTTACCTGCAGCGGTGGTTCAACAAGGGATTAAAGAAATCGCTCGGAATGCCAAAAGTTCGAAAATAGTTCTGTGGGTAAATAAACTAGAATTTGCAGTGCGTGTGATATTAAATGAATCCGTGGTGTAACCCATATGAGACTTACGCCTATTCATAATGACGCAATCGTATATGTTTTCCTATTGTCGGCGATATTTTTGGAACTATTTTTAAGAACTAAGATGATATTATTACGTTACAGTGGCGCAACCAGGGGGGTGGACTCCGGGTCTGGACCCCCCCCCCCTTGGCACGTATAATAAAAAATTAATTTCATTTTCTCAATAAACTTGAATAAAAATTAAATTTATAAATATAAATTGATTTTTCGACTACATCAATTAAGTAGTGTTGTGGCTACACTGCTACAGTGCAATAACCAATAATTTAATACTATCATGTTTACATGTTATCTGTGACCTTAATAATTATTATCATGACCATGGTTCTAGACATAGAGTAAACTATGGTTCTAGATATCTGATTAATCAACCAGGTTACATGGATTAGCGGTTCTTAACATACACCGAGAAGTTACAGTTACAGAAGATGAAGTAATTGAAGTATTAGCTTCAATAAATCACCGCTTAGATTTTTCATTGTAAAATTATGTCTTAAGAGGACGCTACCCATACATGCATGGGTAGCATCCTCTTAATTAGTTTAGTACTTATTTAATATTTAAAATAATAATAAAATTTAAAAAATGTATTGTTAATAAAAACATAAGAATATTGTTTATAAAAATTAAGATGGTTTATTTTGTCAGACCCCCCCCCCCCCATGAAAAATTCCTGGTTGCGCCACTGTTACGTTAGTTTAACAATTCAAATTTAGTGCGAAATCTGATGTTCAACCTTTAACAATTAGGTAGTAATTAATATTTCGAATAATTGTGTTTTAACTAACAAGGAAATCGATATTACTTATATTATAGTTTTGTGAATAATCGCTGTCGAATCAAACTGATATCAAACAATAATATAATTATGACGTGTCTACAATTTTTGTGATTCAACACTGAGAATTTTTTACTAATAGAAATTAGAGCAGTTACTATTGTATTTCCGATAAATATATGTGAATTATACTGTTCAGTCATTAAATAATGGTATGCGATATGTAGTACCTATGTATCTATATACTTTTGTTGTACTAGTGCATCTCCGTTCATACATTTTCTGAGTGATTTCGTAGAAAGCGATTATGTCTTAACATTGTATATATATAATATACTCGGAAGAAAAGTCACATATCGACATATTATCCACAATTTCCTTTTGAAATATAATACGTAATGTACTATTGATTTAAATATTTATCATGTTGTATGTTTCAATCATTGACATATTTAAGTCATCTACAGTTTCTAACTTCACTTGCAAATACCTACTGTAAATAAATATTATTATTGTAGAGATTTTTGAGTGACAACTGATATTAAAAAAAAAAAATTGAATTGGCAATCGCAACATCCCGGTAGTGTAAAATATTAGAATATTGACGGTACAAATGTTAAAAATATATTATAACGTTCAACGACTACATAAAGTCATTTATAAAATAAAAATTAAAGATTTTATGTCACTCGGGAAAACTAAATATTATTTTTTCGTGATTCAGCATTTCAATTAACTTTTTGATTTTTTGAAGAATAGTTTGTAAGAAGGAGAAGATTTTCGGATGAATTAATGTTTTAACAATGTTATCGGTCATAAATTATGTTACAGAGAGATGTGTCAAATTAATACATGAGAACAAATTAGAAACGAACGAGAAAATTTAAATACTATTTTTATTAGAAATTGTCAGGGATTATAAAACAAATTATCCAAATAGCTGCTAAAAGATGTATCAATCAATCAATAAAATATAATTTATCGCTTTTATTTGTTTAAAATATTTATTTTTCTTAACACTACTCTGAAAAATAGAACAATATTATTATGGTTTATGTATTTATTATTAGAATATTTAATAGAACATATACAATAAACATTAAGATATAATATAAATTGTAAGTAAATTGAAATTAAAAACTGAATCAATCTTTTATACAATATAGTATAAATCTGAATGGGCGGATAAAATTTCACAAATTATTATTTTTATATATTTTTTACACAATTAGTATCTCATATTACACCACCTAGGGTAGGTAATAACCAAATTTATTTCACACAATATACTATATGACATCATTTTATTCAAGATTTCCATTAATCTTATTTAAGTAATAGCAAAAAAGCTATTATAATGGTCTTCCGTTTCAGCGTAAGCATTGTAAAATAGTCACGCTTCACAAAAATTCACAAAAACATTCATAATAATTAATAGAACATTTATTTTTAAGCCTGGTGTTTAATTATCTTAGAGATAGTTTTTAAAAAGTACCAATTTAAATTTAACATTTAATACATTTAATCAATTTCCCTATACATATTATGTACTATTATGCACTATATTTAATTATTATAAAATCAGCAAAGTTAACTTTCCGAGTAAATACAATTATTAATTAAAATAGTGGTCAATCAGCAAATTATACATATATGTAAATATCTTTTTCAAATTGAAACGCACAATACAAGCATAATAATATGTACCCTTAAAGTGGGAGCATTTAAAAAATAAAATTGAAATATTGCATTGAGATGTTAATGTTATAATGTATTTAAAATATTTATCAATACCTTGTGAAATAACTTTATGTTAAATGTGCATAATGTCATGTCATATCATTATGCAAATAATTTGAATTGCGTTACGAATTAAAAGTAATTTGATTTAAATAATTTATATCAGTGAATAAATAGAAATAGGTCAATAAAATAAAATGATTTATTTTTGGCAAATTAGTACATAATATCTGTCAGTGACTGATTATGTTTGATATTTGACAGTATTAATTAATTTCATTTTAGTAATAATTATAAATTCAAAATATTAAAAGGAGAAGCTTGTAGGTACTTAAAAAGATTTGTTGAATGTGAAAACTATGTACGTACATGCGTTTTACTTAGTCACAGCTAGTTAACTGGTTGATTGAACTATATTTTTATACCGTGGAAATTATAGTGCACATGTACAGTTTTGAATATATTAAATTTAGCCAGAGCTAGAAAGAGTACGACAAATTAATATTCATAACAATCATTTTAATAAATTATAATGAACACCGGTAGTTACATACTTTTTGTTTTCGTTTCCAATAACTAGTTATGGTTATCTAAAAAAACGTCAAATTTTCGTTTACAATTTTATCATCGAGGCACACGTATTGTAACTGTTCTCACAATCTATACAATACTAACATAATTTATCTGTACGTCATTGCTTATTATTATACTACCTACTTGATAGTATATGACACGGAAGTTTCCTATGGTTCTCAATTTATATTTACAGTGTCTTTTCATTGATATTATATCTTGTTATGAACGCGAAAAAATTATTTTTTAGAAAATATAATATTATTGTTGGAACCCCTTTCCGTAAATTAACTCAACAGTTAGATTTTTCTTATTTCCTCAAAGTGGTGTATTGTCTATACCTGATCCTGATATTTTTTACATTGTCAACTCAAGTAATATTTACTGTTGTAAGTTAATTTATTTTCTTTTTGATTGTAGCTATTTATCAATCGAATTTGTATTCACAAACGTTATTAGACACATTGAAAAAACATTTTAGACGATGTATTTTGTAGTATGATTATTGACGAGACACATAATATCATACATTACGTGAGAGATATCTCAAAGTCATAACTTTCTTAAAATATTATAACACCCATTATTTAATGTTATATACATAACATATTTTGTCGTAATACAATAATGGATTCTCATAATTAAAAAAATTTTTGTTGTACAATCTAAAAACATAACTAATAACATACAAAAATAAAAATAAATGTTTTTAATTGGTTATGTATATTAATATTATATTATCTCTATATTGCATAAAGTGCACTGTATTTGTCTATTTAGAGCTGCTATTGTGTAGCTTTTGAATGTTTATATTATACGTACAGAGTTTACATTTATTTTATTCACTTTGTATTAACCGTTTAAAAATGGCATGTGTATTGTAATTTATAAGTGTGAATATGATAAAAATATTATTACATTTCTACAACATTTTCGAATCTGATGAGAAAATGTTCTTAATTATAGTTTTGTTATTAAATCATTGTATACGTGCATAAAATTATTGAATTATAATTCAGGATAAATACCAAATTTCAACAAAAATAAAACAAACACAGCAAATCAAAAAAACTCGTATGATGGACCCCGAAAATTGAATCAGTCTAATTGATCATAACTTAAAACCCTGAAATCCTATCATTAAAGTTATCGAATCTACAGATTTTACGAATTGAAAGTCTAAAAATAAATTAATCATTAGATCAAAAACAATATCATACTGATATGTTTCTAATTTAGAAATTTTTTTTTTTTTTTATGAGCATTAATTTTAATCTACAATGTATTTCACAATTCTATTTGATTCGAGATCGACAAGGTGGCCAAAATCAGC
Source organism: Metopolophium dirhodum (assembly GCF_019925205.1). Classification (NCBI taxonomy): domain Eukaryota; kingdom Metazoa; phylum Arthropoda; class Insecta; order Hemiptera; family Aphididae; genus Metopolophium; species Metopolophium dirhodum. The sequence goes on from NC_083562.1 coordinate 32,566,313, forward strand.
GATGTCGAAAAACACCATCAGACTTTGGTACATTTTCACAGTATAAAAGATTGTTATAAACATAATACCTGGTATATGAAGTTAATAAAAGGATAAAATAGATTAAAGTATTTTTTTTATACCAAGTGTATTATAAAATTACATCTAACCATAGGTACTAACTATTAAAACAAAATAAAGTAAAAACGATACGAAAACAATGTAGGTAGGTACTAGGTATACCGTATACATAATAAATGTTTAATATTTTTATTACGGTATTTTAGTCGGTTATATGAAAACACATATTAACGAGCATATACATTATAATTACATTCATAAATCGTTAAAATAACCCAATTTTTCTGTTTGGTCAATTAATCATATTCTTTGTATAAATAAAAAAAACACCTACACATAAAACTAATTAGTTCCTTCAAAAATATGTTGATTTTTGCAATTTTAATTGCTATAGATCTGTTATATCCATTATATCAGGCTATTGATTTATTAACTAGAGTAATATTTAAATTACTACTTAAGAAGACGTCAAACCCACATGTAATGTCTTCTTCTTACAACTTGGTAGGTAACATATCAAATTTCTATTTAGAAGTTCCAATTGAGTATTGTGAGCTTCAATATTAAAATTAAATGAAATATGAATCGACCTATTTTCTATGAAAGAACATTATTTGTCTATTTATGTTAACATGTTTACAATGTTTTTTCTATTAAGCAAGTTGTAAGCGTTATTAAATTTGAATATTTTACATACTCATAATTTGCTTAAAAAAATAAAATATCGTGAAAACCTTAAGAAAGAATTTGGATAATGTTCTTAAAGTTTGATAACAGGTCAATGCACTCTGATATTAAAGCTAACAGTACAACATTGGAACTGCTTAAGTACATTTTGGTGGGTTATACGTTAGTGAGACGGATACACATGCTTACAACGTCCTTTTACATAATAATATAAATACAAGCACAGTGGTTTATTGGTAAAAATTCGTCGCAGAAATTATATTGACAAACATTATTGAAATATACAAATCTCAAAGAGCTAATACAATAATATCTATGAAGTTTTAAGTCTTGTTGCTGCGAAATAAATAACACGTAAATAAAATAAAACGTTTCACCTACAGTTATAATTAAACAAAACATAATTATTGTATTTTTGATAACATTTTGTAAATTATACACGTGTATTGTAAAAATTAACCCAAGTATATTTTATAAAAGTTACAGATGTTAAATAATATAAACGAGTAAAAAGTTATGACGTGTCTAATAACTGTCTACTTGCTTAAATATTTAACCGAAATAGGTTTTGATGCAAGCTGAAAGCATAAAAAAAGCGTAAAGGAGACGGCGTGAATTGTGTATTGTATACTAGTGCATTACTGAGGGTAATTCGAGTGTAAGAACTCAATGTGTGCAAACTAACACCACACGGTACATTTTATATTACCGAATGACCGATTCATACACAGAGGAAAACTTTAGTTGTTTGTAGACTGTTTTTGTTGTGTGAATACCATAACCATGGTAATATTATACGTTATTATAATAATATGTCTTTTAATTTTAAACAACGAATATATTAATTTAAATTTTTTCATTTAAATTTGTAAAATTATAGAAGTACTGACAATTACTATTAAAAAATAAGAACACTCACTCCTCAAATTATTTTTCTCTTTTATATACAAATTTAGTTCTTAAAATATATCGAACAATTTAAATAGTGTTCGAAGATTAATGTTTGGTTTGCATAAAACAGTTTTATAAAAGCAGTTTGTTTTTAATTTTTTTTTGTATTATTTAAGTATCTATAATAATATATATTATTTTTTCTTAAAATAATGTTAAAAGTGGATTGTAAAACTTCTTAAAAATCTAGTGTACGAAGGGTTAAGTTTGTTGGGCTAATGTTTTTTTCAAAAAAATCTAATTAAATTTTGTTTTTATAAAACGTGTTCGACCATATTATGGCTTAGCTTTTTATTTTGTTTATAAATCGAGTGGTGGGACTCACTCAGTGGGATTACCTATGAAACCACTTTTTTTCTGGGGATTTAGGCTTTAACAGGGCAGCGAGTCCATTTGCTATTTTATCGAATAATCAAATTAATTTTTCAGGAAATTGTATTTCTCATCGACTGTAAACCAGAGCTTCGATGTAGGTACCCTTAGTATTGTAAGAAAACATACACCAGTTTTAAGACGGAGTTTAAGCTTGTGTCACTTGTGACGTATACCTATAGAAGCACAAGCGGGAGCTTTTAACTCCCCGTCAGCTGGTGTGAAATGATGTCAGGGACCCATCTGTTAAATATTGCCATTTTGGGTAGGTACATTAATAATAATTATTAACATTAAGTCGTATCCGAGATGGAGTAGTAATATTATGTAAGTATAATAAACATCTCGCGGTGGCAATGTCAAACCTCGAAACGATTTTTTTTACGTTTTTTAACGACACACATTTTATACGATCTCCTTTTATAAATACGACTACTTATTTTAAGCACTATACCTACGTTTTTGGGTCAATGTGTGCGTAGCATGTGAACATTGGTGCGTGAGACTGTAGTGTAAAAGAGATAACGGAAAATTTGCGGGAATTGTCTGCGGAGACACACGCACATGTCAACAATTTGTGGTCGACAAGTTATGCTTTCAGATTTCTTATCACACTACCTACTAAGGTATATGTTTACGCCCAAAAAAAAAAAAAAACATTTGGAATCGTATCCCCATAAAGGACACACCTATTATACGCAACCACGTATTTTGACCATTTACCACTGACAAGGAAAGTAATCAGTACTGTTTTTAAGTGCGTCTCTGAATCAGCTCGACGTGTTGCTAGTTATGTTGTAGTGTGTAATTAAAAAAAAAAAGACGACGAGGTGTAGGCTTAACGATAATACGTATTATTCCGATGTCAACAGAAAAGTTCGAACGCCAAGACGATAATAATCGACGTCGCGGGGCGAACCCATCTGTTAATGCGTGTCCAACGTCCATGCACATTAATTATCGTTAAACCGTTGTCGAGGACGGGTCGTTTAAATTTACGATTACACCGAACGGAAGCGGATGAGCGTCGAGTATGACGAGAGCAAAAATAATTTCCCCAAAGTCGAAAATGTCGAGGAAACTCTCAGACTCCAACAACGGTGGAGCCTTTTCGGTTGTACAATAATATAATATAATAATAACTAAGCCTTTGCACGAAAAAAAATCACCGTTTTCGACATTTTGCGCATTTATTTTCACGACGTTGGGCTGCGTGGAGAAATTATACTATATTTTCGTGCTTATGATACACTATTTAACCATAACCACCGTTGCAGTTGAAATCACGTACATTTCTCATTCTTCGTATTCACGTGCTGAAGGATTACCTCCAAAATGCTATACATAGGTATATGCTGTACATAGGTTGGTACATAATCGAAACAAAACTGTATTTGGTTGTCATTTCAAATATATTTTTTAGTACATAACTAAAACAAGCATTTTAGGAATATTGTAAAAAATATAGGTAAATATTTAATATTTATTTAATATTTGAATACTTGTATTATATTGTATCAATATGGTAGGTGTTTTATTGCAAAACATAAATTAGTGTAAATTATAAGTATTATATGAGTGTTTGGACGAGTACCTATTTAATATATTATCATAACGTCATGTGAAAGAAAAACTAATGCATTTCTAAAATTATATACAAATTAATTAATTAGTATCTACTATCTAGATTATTTACTAGACATTCATTATAGATATACTTAAATACTTTATAGAAAATACCTATGCACATAATATTATGGCACAGAAGTCGTTTGGTTAGTTTAAAATTTGATTATTAATAGTTTTGACTTTTCTCCCATTGGACGTTTGTGTTTGTAATGTATTATTTCCATCTATTTTTTTCAGTTTTATTTAATGCGATAGAATATTCCATTTTCTAGTATTAGACTATAAGTATATCGACAAAAATAAATTTGTGCGTCAATTATTATTACAGCATTGGGTACGCAAATATAATAAAAATGAATTAAAAGTGGTATTGGCAATAGCCATAACTCTGTGGTTTCAAACGTTGCCGTCTTACTTGACATGTCTTTGTAACACGTGCGAACATTTAATATTTAATAAAAAATGACAGCGTGCAGCGTAGAGAATATTTCAAAATTCTGCAAATGCAATAGGGTATAACTAGAAACGTCTACGAATTTCGGAGGAAAAACATTCGTAAATAATTGTAATCATGACTTTTCCGACGATTCGTGAAATGTAAAAAAAAAACACGTTGAAGTGAGTTTGCAGAGTGTTGCAAATGTCAAGTATTCATTCCTCCTACGAAATAATTGTACGGGTAGAGTAATAATATTATAAATGTATAATGTATACCTAATGTATAATGTAAATAATCTCTGTCGAGGCTTTTTGTTTGTTTCTGAATACAAAAATGAATTATTATAACAAATGGGTTTAAGCGAGGTATATTATGTAATATAGTTTTGGACCTTAATGTTCGCAAATGTACTAAATGTGTACAGTGATTTCGTATTTTTTTTTCCATTAAATGTTTGAACGAATCAACAAAATAAAATCCAGACATAAAGTACACAACTATTCTGAAATAACCATATTTCACAAACAATTTTTGTTTTCTTTTGTTTTGAAACGAACGTGAGTATGATACTTCATTAAACACTCGAAAAAATAACAAATTCGTGACGATATTTTTAAATTAGATTTTATTTTTTTCGGAGCTTGTCTTGAACAATTGGATTTTCCCCTTTAAATGGTCGTATTTTTCCTACTTCGTCAAACGATACGTGCTTGAATTTAAAATCGTTTATGAAATAAAAAGTATTGGTTTTTACTCTTGTCATAAATCATATTATATGAATGATCACGAAACAAATGGCTCAACTTGGCGTTTCATGATTGTATTCATTAATTGAATACATTCGTGTATCTGTATCGTCAAGTACACCAGGTAATCAATTTAAGCGTCATCACTTATTATTTTGAAACCTTTTAACTTTTTAAAAATATTGTTTTTATAATATAATTTGATGTAATTTCAAAACAACAAATCTGAAAAAAAATTATATTTTTACTATATTTTATCGTTATACATTTTTTTAAAGTTTTTACTTTTTTGAATGATACCATACATTTTTTATTTTATATTCCACACAGAATATTATTTGGAGTATTTCAATCTACAAAGATCAAATGTTGGACAAGTAGTTCATTAGTTATAATCATTTAAAGTTTTGATGAGAATATAGTGGATAACATTTTGCGGGGTACTCCTGTTTCACTCTAATTCGCTCATTTAAACTTAAAATGCTTATAACTAATGAACTACTTTTCCAGAATTGGTTCTTTATAGATTTATAGCTAATATTCTGCTTTGGAATATTAAATTTAAAATGTTTGGTGTCATTCAAATAGTAAAAACTCAAAAAATAGTAAAAAATATAATTTATTTTCAGAAAATATGTTGTTTTGATATTAAATCATAATACGTAAAAAAAAATTTTAAAAAGTCGCAACTTTTCAAAATAATGATTGTTTACACTTACCTATAAATGGATGACCCTGTATTTCATAAAATTAGTGAACGTATTATTATAAGCATGGGTATGAATTTTAAATATATTTATTTTAAATACATTTTACATTTTATATTTCATATTTTTTATACATTTTGTAATATTATTGAGTTTTGTATTTAAATTAATATTCTGTCACAATAGTTTGTATCATTCATTTTAAACACGACTTGATAAAAAAAAAAGTACATACATATTATTGTACATAATATTATATAAAATATTACATAAACTATAAGTATGTATTTTGTATAAGCTCCTGTGTATTATGAATTTATTGTAATAACAAATTTATTACAATAGTTGATAATAATGAGAAGTGGAACCCCGTTACGTTTAATTAACTATTATAGCTATTTTAATATTTAATACCTATACTGACTAATATGATATTTACTATTTATATATACCAATTGTATTAAGTCTATATGTATTGAAAATTGAAATACCCAATAATTTTTGTATTAATATATCATATTTTTTATTATATACAATTTTTAATTAACCATTTTGTATATTAAAATATTAAATATAAATATATAGAATGATTCATCGAGCATACTAACCTCCATTGTTTTCATTTAATAATGCATTTTCCCAAAATCTAATTTTTTTAATTTTTTGATGCACGCCTAATTAAGGACCATGTTTTTAAATTATTGATTTATTACTAATTTATTACGACTTACTTAAGTAATATATTATGGAGATATAAAAATCTGTTTTTAAGACGAGAATTACTCATTAGCTATTTTTAATTCTAAGCAGTTGAAAATTTTTTGAATTTTTTGATGTACTTATTTCAACATTTTAATGAAAAGCTTTTTAGTTACTTATAAAAATATTTTTACTTAGGATAATAATCATTCAAAACGGGTTTACAAAAGTATAAAATAAATTTAATATTGGACCGTTTTTACAAATTATAAATGTTGATAGATCAATATTAATTACTCAAATATTCAAGTCACCTTGATGTACAATAGATTCTAAACATTATATAACTTTATATATCATAGATCTAATAGAATAATAATAAATTATCCTTACTACACAAGTCACAAAGTTCCAAAATTTCAAAATAACTCTTTAAAATGTTGATTTTAATAAGTTAGCATTTTTAGAAAAATGATGTGCTAAGTATATGATTTACTTATAAATGGGGAGATTTTAATTTTAAAATCAGAAGTTTGTATCCGCACTGAACACTCCTTAAGTAGGAACCTAGCAAAAAAAATCCATAAATTTGAATTTTAATAAACTCATTAATACTTGAAAAATTAAGGTATCGTGTTGAATCAACCTGTACATAATATATATTACATTATATTATAATATATTTATTTTTAAAACACTATTTTCAATTTATTTTGAATTTTACATTTAAATAGTTTTGTTTTATTCAAACCTGATTATACTACCTAGTAATTGTACTCAGTAAGAGGTAAATTCGGATACTGATCAGGACCGGTATGAAAAGAAACCTTAATCTTGTATTTTGATTAGGTAAAATTTTGTGTAATATATAAAAGTTTAAGTTTTTATATTTTTTTAAATTATATTTCCAGATCAATATTATCCATTTGTACATAGTTTTATTATAACAAAAATATTTAAAATTATGATATTTTATGGTATAATGGACTTTTTAGAATGGAAAAAACTTCAATGTCCCATTACAAAAATGTCCATTCCCATTGCTAAAAAATTTAAAATTTACCTAGGCATTTGATGTTTTCTTTTGATGAATATTATAAAATTCTTACCTGAAAAAAAAACAGTACAATAAATTATTTAAACTGCGTTAATATTTAAACATTTACGAAAGGTATGTACAACAATATACAACTATAATAAAATAATCAATAAACAATAAATTCAATTTTTTTATTTTTAAATGTTATACTGATATTTGTGTAATAAATAATATACTGTACGGTAATTATGTACTTTTATTAGATCATGTCTTAGGTGTTTGTATAAACAATGTATATTTTTGTATATTGTATCTGTATGTATACAAATATTATTTACCAACTTTATTAAATATACGAGAATTTGCCCCCATCTCCACGACTCGACAATGTTGTTCGATTAATTGTAAACCAATCTCATTATTTTACATTTAAATAGAAACAGTTTAATGACACATTTGTTACAATTATATTCTTGTCGCTATTAAATTTGTTTGCATGTAAGACGACCGCTAAGTAGGTATAAAGTTAATTAATTGTAGTTTGTAAAAATAAATAACTTTTAAAAAAAACTTAACAAGTAGTTTCATACTTGTATAATACAACTAAGATTTAAAATTATATTTATATTAAAATTATTACTTCAAAGTTATAAAATAAGTAATATAAATATAACACCATCTGTACTTTTAAATATCCATCGCTATAAAACGCACTGAATAAAATAAGTAGTTAAAAATAAGCATTAAAAAATATAATTTGCCTGAAATTATTTTTCTTTACAAAATTAACTAATTAATTAGCAGACATGACGTATTTCTAACAACATAAAAAATGTAATTATTTAATTGTTCACTAAAATGTAATAGACCAATCATGGGGTCATTGACTATTGATTCATTAAAATGTTTTATGATTGATTATGCATCTCGCCATTGATTTAGTATGATATACTATTATTTGTTTGTTGAAAATGATTTATAAATCAGTATCGAACAGTACAACGATTAATACCATTTTTTCTCTAACTTTTGAATAAATTATACAAAGAAAAATATTTCATTTTATTTGAGATTTTCAAAATGATTAGAAAATAAAACAATAATAGATTTAAGAATATTTATGTCTTAAATAATCAGTATTCAACGTTTTCGTGATATTCTCCTATTTTTTTTTCACCTTTAAGCTTCGAGGTTAATTCTTCTTTAACCCCTACGTGATTTGTGTTACCCATGGGGATACAAAAATCTAAGTGTTAATCTACGTAGATGGTATAAAAAAGTTTCGGGATTGATCGCTCAAAAAAAAAATTGTGTGTGGGTTGAAACTTTCTCTTGCGGTATCATTCAACATTATGTCCCTGCATAGTGTACCCATCACGATTTTTTCAACTATTTTAATTTTAAAAAATCTGGTAATATATTTTTTCCATATAATAATGTTTAAACTAGTTGTAATTTTTTAAAACAGTTGTTTAATTTTATATAAAATATGTATTAAATACATCTGCAATAACGACAGATTTGTATAAAGAGAATTTAATAAATAAATAAGGAGATCGCTGTTGATAGTAGGTACTATCGAATTTTGAACGAGAAATTAATTATAATTTTTTAAAGTTTGAATGATTGGAATAGTAGAGCTAAATGTTGTATTGCACCATGATATACTCAACTCCCCTCATCGAAAATTTAAACACTCGTCTGATGTTCAATTATTGTTCATAAAAAAAATAATATTTTGCTTTGGAATTTTAAAATACATAATAATATGTATGTTGTGATCAAAAAAATGAAAATAACTTAAAAACTATTACGGTAAAATTGTTTTTGAAAATACAATTTTTGTGTTTAAAAATAGTTGTTGAATATTATTATTTTTATAAAAACGTCAGTACTTTTTTAGATATCAAGCATTATATTTATAATATTTCAGTCGAGGAGCTGTAGATTAATATAGGTCAAAATGTAATATAAAATTTCCGAATCAATCGAATATAATGTCGGCATTCAATACTATCAATTATCATTATCATATATTAATTAGAAAATGCAACCTATTATTTACGATTAATATTCCAATTAAATGTAATTTTAATCGTGGTGGAATTCCCGCTAACAGTCATCTATAGGATGTGTCAATAATTAATTTTTAGTCTGTTCCGTGAATTTTGTACAAAGGTGTTTCACCATACATTTAATTTAATATAGGGAGCGACGGCATCGAGAAGAAACTTGCGTCAATAAAATAAAAGTATGGAAGAGTCCAAGAGCAATAAAAAAAATGTTCTTAACTATATCATAAAATACACAAAGAAATTGCACATAATTACTGTAATTAATTAGTGTAAAAAAATACCTAATTCAATATAATAAATTCAAATACACTACATTTTTTTTATTAAATGTAAACGCTAAAATGATTTATTTAATTTTACGCCTTGTAGTTAGATATAATAAGCCACAAGAGTCTATGACGAGAGCCACAGTATGGCTACCGTTTTTTTATAATTTGGATATTATATTTTAAGTTGCGGTTTTTAGTAGAAGAATCAAATTTGTTCAAAGTTTGAATGAGAAATAATTAACCTATATTATATAATATCCTATATTTAAAAGTTTTTTTTTCCATTTTTATTTCCTAATAATTACGTAGGTACATTTGTAATGATATATTCCATATTTTTTTAATTTTGAATTAGCAAACGATAAAATGATCGATGATAATTAATAAAAACAAAAAAATATTGTAAGAAACTTATTAGGAGAATATTATGTTAGTTCCGATATGACGAAACTTGAAATGTTCTTAAATAAGTAAAAATTGTAGTAGCTGTTTCATAACTACGTTAAAATTTAAAATATTAGTTCCTACAAAAAATTGACAAATTTATTTCTCTCTGTATAAAGGTTCAGTATGTCTGGACCAAAAGTTTAAAATGTGTCTGCTATGTGTAATTAGTCGAATCTATGTAAAATTATAATATAAAAGTATATAACTTTAATATTACTGGATATCAGTATAACATAAGTTATATTTTATTATTAGGAGTAGTATTGTGCAAACAGACACTCCTCTACTGTCGGTTCAAAACGAAAAAAAAAAGTTATATTTTATTAAATTACATGAATGTAAGGTATTACGTACTACTTAGTTTGTAGAAATTTACCATTTCCTGTTTTCAATTTTGTTAAATATACATTGTATTATATAAATAACAAGAATGTATTGATGGAAAACTAGTATTCAAGAGAAATTGTAACCGAAAGTCATAGGTAAAACTGTGGGGGATGGTGGCAATTTTCTCCGGACACCGTGACTTGCCCGAAGAAAAATGCCGCCCGCAGCTAAGGTTTTGAACTGGCGTAGGTCACTCCGTCCCCGCTGTAATATTATATTTTATTTTTTATTTACTATATTCTCTATTGTTAATGCTTATGAACCAACTGAGTCATAATTTTCGTCGATTATCCTTTTTGCAAAACGAGTTAGTCTATTTTGTATGCTATTGTTTTGTAGTACAGGTTTTATTTTTGGTAGAGTATCAAGTAAATATTCTCTGGTAATCTTTTATAACAAAGTTATCATTCCACATGCAGAATAATATTTAATTAATTGTCTTTCAACAAATTTCTTTTCCCAGAACACTTAATAATATGAAACCCATTTTTTCAGTACATAATATAACACATTGTATACCATTAGACTGCATATGTATTATGTACATACATTTTAAAACCTATTATACTATATTTTAAATTTAAGTTTTTTTAGTACATAATATTATTATAATATCATCGAAAAAAAAATTAAATATTTATATACTACAAACCTTAAATTAGGTATGTTAGGTATTTCAGTTATTCAAGCATTCGGAAAAAATATATTTTGTTATAAAATATCTATTAGAATATAATATTAGTTAGAGACCGATAAAGGATTACCTTATTGAAAAAAATTAATTACTGTAGGCCTATATTTATCTTATTAAGTTATAAGACACCATCTGAGAACCATTTTTTTTTATATAAAAACATAAAATTTGTTCTTGATTACTTTTAATCATGTCCAGTAAACCCAAGGGGTTTAAGGAACAATATTTTCCAAAATATTACAGTAATATAATTTATTGTGTCATATTATTTTGTTTGATTGGGTTTTTGTGTGAGACAGCCGCTTATTCAACTCAACGAAAGACACACAGATTCAGTCTAAAATTACGATGTTGTTTATATAATATTATTAGGTGTATTTATACATTTTTAATTTATCAAATATTAAGTTTATGTTAAGGCTATAGTAATAACAAATTAAAATAGCAACGTTATATCAGTAAAAAAAATTCTAATTAGATTCGACTTTATAGGTTTATTTGATGTTCTTAAATGTTTATTTTTTTTTATACATTTTGAATCATTATTTATATTATGTGTTAGTCACTTGAATTTAGTCGATCTATGATCGCAGAAGTTACCACTAAATATTATATATTATTATTCAATCAAACTTATAACGATGTATGTAAGAAATTACAGCTGGATTTTATGTATCCAAGTCTTAATACTACCATTAAAGTACGTTCATTACAACTTATTACCCCATCATCTCTTTTATTTTTTAATTTTTAATAAATTTAATTGTAATACAAGTTGCTTCTTTAAAACTACATAGAAAAACTAATTAAATGTTTTAATTCAATTTTACCGAAATAACACCTAATATCTGTTAATTAAAATAATATATTGGTTATCATTTATATAAAGTTAAAAAATATACACAAGTAAAAATTTATAAACTGTTCATTTTTAATCGTTCCTCCTTAAGAGATTAATATTATTATAGGTATTGTCATTTAGAACCGACCCAATTCGATCGACCTTCTATATAATATGTATTCCGAAACTTAAGCTCTGTTATCCATATCGTCGAACTGTAGAAATATTTGAACTGTCAATAAGTTTTCTCGTAAATCACTACTCAACGGAGTTAATGTTTGAACTCAAAACATTGTTTTTACCATTAACAAACAATCCACAAGGTAGTAGTTAGTAGTAATGACAGGTTTCAAAACTGTGTAAAGAATAAAATATCGGTTGAAGCTTGAATATTGTGCTATTGAATGACATGCTAAACACAACTGAAATTAGTGCAGATTATTGGGCGTTTTGTTTTTCTGAATTCACTAATTATCTTAGAAAATTATATAATATAATGTTGTAAAATGTAGTTTTTATTTTGGGAACAATATGATGCGAATGGTGAATGCAAATAAAAGTGATAAAGTATTTGCCTACCTGAATTCTTACTACCGTTTCACGAAACATATTATAATATATAATATATGAGGAAAAATAATAAATATTAAATACCGTAGAAAAGGTTGAGAAATAAAATTGAGGTAATGCGGTGGTTGGAAATCAAAAGTTGGTTTTACATTTAAGAACAGTAAGAGAAAAGAAGGTGAATCAAGCTTAAAGGTTATATATAGACTTTAAGTACTTTAGAAAACTTCTGAAAAAGTAATGAAATCTATAAATATTATCAAAAAACATAAAATGGTTCGTTTAGAAATATTTTACTAAAATACTGTATCATTGAATCCTTAAATTAATGATGCCTGGGTGTATTTTCAAACTGGTAATATAATTATTATTTAATATGTTATATACTTACAATAACAATAATTATTTTTCTAATGTTGGATATGTGCAAATATACTATAACGAAGTTTCATAATATATATTACTTATTTTATATTTTGTATTTTGAATTAATATGTAAGACGTAGGTATCTAAAAAAAACATGGGCCACAATTTGGGGAAATTTTTAACGAGGGACGCAACTAGTAGCCGGTAAAACCCAATAGACTAGGCATACCTTTTTAGCAACATAGTTGAGCATAGAATATTTTATGTAACGTTCCTATATTGAAACTGCAATTTTGAACAGTAACAGTAACTTCATTGAATTATGCAAAATTTCATAAAATTATAAAGAATTGAAGAATTTAAAAAAAAATTAATTAAATACCAAATATTTCAATTAATATTCAGAATGTAAAAATACTAAATAATTACTATTATATATTTAAGATTAACTGAAAACAAAAACCAAGGTATAACAATTTAAAAACTTTAATGCATATGACCATGAAATTGTGTTTCTTTAATAAATAGACCATACTTGTATCACTGTAATTATTTTAATGAATATGCTTTTGATAAAATAATTAAGAATTATTGAACATGGCAAAAATCATACAATTATTTATGTGTATCTATTGATGCACTGACAATTAATATTCTCAATCGTGTCCTAAAAAATTGTGTTTTATGCTCTACTGTGTAATAGCCCTAATAGCCACCCAAAATGTTAAGGGCTTAAGTTTTAAAAACCAATTTATGATAAGTCGCGTTTTGGAGCGTTAATATATTTTGACAAATTATTGGGAAGCTATTTATGGTATTGCGGTGATGACTATGTCATCGTAACCTAGCGCTTTATAATTATATGACTCATTTTTGTTTTTATGGAAAAAAGACATAACATCTGGTATATTTCTAAATACGCCACTGTGTCTATTACTGACTCAAAACATCACCTGAATATCGCGTGTTTTGAACGACAAAGTGGTCAGCGTTTTAGGTTTAAGATCTTGCAATATTCGTAATATGGCAAGGTCAAAGGATTATCATAATATTTTATATAATATAATGAAGACTATGTATATTATTTATGTGCAGATAAATATTCCTAGGAAAGTCCTTGGTTTCTAAAATGTACGTGGACTGAGTACTAAATCCATGATGTGGTTTTGTTTAGGTATTGTTAATCTACCATTACTGTATTATATTGAGTACGATCTTGTAGGGGAACAAAGTCTGTAACAATACCAATATATGTTTGTTTGGATTATTAATCTTATTATACCAAAACATTTGCCTAAGTATTTACTCGTACAATCAACAGATATTACCAACATTATTTCAATAATATAATTTTTTTAATAATATTATAAGAGTTGAAAAATATTATGACACATTTTATTTGTTATTATTTTGTATTTTATATTCATTAAACTATAATATGTTTGTCATACAAGGTACCTATGAAAAAGTAAAAATAGTAAGACTAATACAAATAGTAACAAATAGTAAAACAATAAGTTATTGTTAACTATTATTTTAAATAACTATTGTGATAGCTTAAGATATTTTTTAGGCATAACTTTGTAATCAAATATAGAACCTATTTATTAATGTAGAAATGTTAGATTAACCATTTTAGACTTGTGCCTTGCTATATCTTAGGTGGATGATTTAAACATATACAATATATTCATTTTAATAAATTAAAATTAAATGTAATATTTTAAGGAAAAAACTTGAGTACCTATTTTATATATTTTTGTTCCATATTTTGTTAAAATAAGACCCCATTTAAGTTTAAATTTAAGTAATTTAATTAACCATGCCAATGTACTTTCAATGCCTCTTGCTCGCCCACAATCAACCTAACACCCATTATACACGAGCAATAGCATAAGCACTTATTGCATAAAACCAAGGCTGGGCATTAACAAGTTAAAAAGTTAATATTAAGTTTCATAACGAGTTGCTTTTTTTTTAGAAGTAACTTTCACTCCATGTTAACTTATAAGTTAATTAACTTTATAAGCCTCGTAAATTTAAAATATATATTATTTTTATATAAAAAAAAAAATCATCACCTAATTGAAAATATTTAATATTATTTATAAATTATAATGTTATGTGTATTCTAAATATTATGCACCTACTGAATTGTGCTGTTGAAGTTATTTGCATTATTTCTGGACTCTATAGCAGTGATCAAAATAACATATATAAATACAAATGTGTACAAAATATTTTAAACGAGTAAATACTAAATAAGGTTAGGTATATAGATGATGTATAGGTACTAAACAGAACAGTTACCATTATTGAGAAAAGAAAAAACAACTAATTTACATAGTACCTATACCTATCCTATACTCGGTTATATGCTCATTATTAATGAATAGTTATTACTTATAATACAAATAATAAGCAAATTATTTTTAGTTATTTACTTACTTATATTTACTTTTATTTTTAATTAACTTGTAACTTTTACATGTAACTTCAACTTTAACTTTAACAGGAATTAGTTAACTAGCCCAGCCTCGTATATAATATGTACCTATCTAAATCTATATACAAATCATTATATCATACTTTAGAGTTAAAATTATATTTATTGTTTTCTTGATATGACAACAATCAAATTTTATTCATAACACATAATTTAAAAATATAACATGAGGTTATCAGATTAATTATTATAATTATATTAATTAAAATTTAATTAAAACACTATAATTCTATTGGTAAATATCGATAAGGTTCAATTTTTTTAATGCTGTTATTTGTAACCTTTGTTATTTATATCATACGTCGATTATCACTTGGAAGGGCCATTCTGTCAATATCCAGTATTTAATATTATTCTCCTTTTACTTTCTATCTATTATAACTTTATTTTTTTTTTCTAGATTTAGTAGGAAGTCTATAAAAACTGAAACGCAGTAACACAAACTATCCAGTTACCAAACTTTACACAACTATAGTCGACCAATATCAAGTAACAAATCACTCTGGTAAAATATTATTATTTTAATAATACACCGTGAACCTATATAGCAACTATACCTAAATTCTTTTAGCTATAAAACGTGAAAATGTTGAATCTTAAAGTGATGATGTTTCTGTGCTTGTCTGTCATCGTCGTTTACGTAAGTTAAACAGTATATTATATTAATATTTTATAAGTCACAATGTTTCGTTGGTTGTTAGAATTCATTTATTGTGTTATAATTATAATGGAATATAAATACTGTAAGGCTAGGATTTCAATGTATTTGCTACAGTTTTTATGTATTAATTTTATAATGGTGTGTTTTTTTTTTTTAATTTTTATTTTTTTAAATTTTTTTTTGTGTCTGCCATCACCTTTTAGGACACTAAAAGTGATTATATTTTCTTCAACAGCATCTTTTCTTATAGTAAAGTTGGTACTTCGGGGGGTCAAAAGTAAAAATGTTCCAGTCGTTTTCAAAAGTGCCAAGAACAACAAAAGAAAAATTAAGAAAAAATTATATAAATTCCTATACTTTAGAAAATTTTCAAAATAGTTTGACTTGTTTTGAGCTGTACGGACATATTAAAAATTTCTATTTTTTTAGTTTTTTTTCTATAAATGTCAATGAAATGTATTCGTTGGGTCAAAAGGCTTGACAATTTAATACTATTGGCTCTTGATATATTGTTACAAAAGCAGTTAAAAAATATTAAAAAATGCACAGTCACGATTTGTTTTATAAGCCTTTGAAGTTTGAATTTTGACACAATTTACCAAATTTGAAAGCAAAAAATGATTTGGTAATTAAAAATGTAAAAAGTTTCACCTTTTATAGCTAAGACTTTAAAATTTAAAACAAGTTTTCACCTAAGTACCTAGATTATTCTTTACCCAAAAAATCTAAGAAAACATAAAAAACAGTTTTTTATAGTTATTTTATAACAGTTCAAATTTCGATGAAATTAGATATTTAAACGAAGGAGAATAATGTTAGTTTTGTGTTATATTTTAAAAATATTATTCATAGGTACTCGAAACTTCTAAAGTATATGATTACATACAAATACGATGATAAATAAATAATAATAATAATAATAATAATAATAATAATTCAACTTAACCAGCTACTGTATTAATAATAAGAATACCTATACATTTTAGGCTGACAAAACGTCTCAGAATCATTTTTCCTATACAATGATATTACATAATTGAATTCAAATTTAACACTATCAATTACAGTCACCCACTTGTAACCTACTGTACAGCAGAAAGACATCCACTTGTCCCATTTTTAAAAAAATATTATGATTAACAGTGATTTCTTAATAGGTATACTTGGTAGTATATTTTTGAAACTACAAACATATAAAGCAAATAATCGTGTTGAAAATAAATATAATAGTTTACATTATTAAATCGTAATATTATTAAAGTAGGTATACAAACCATTTGAATGATTTTAGTGTGAAAACGACCAAAACAAATTAAGTAACGCGGAACTAGAAAGTTGTCTATTGGAAACAAAAATACCAAAAGGTAAGGTTGGTTTTATGATAACGATTATCAGTAAAATTATATTATGGACCTATTATGCTTAGTAAAATTTAACACAACGTTAAAATTTAACTCATAAACTATTCGTACAAATTTCAATTTAGAAGCATCATAAACACTTCAAAAAGATTTATCTGCTATACATTTTACGGTAAAAAAGAGTGATTCGATAAAACTTATTTGATAAAAATAAATACTAAAGGACACTCTTTAAATGGTATAAGCAATCTTAAGTATTTGAAAGTATGTTGAATGTTCCTTAAGTATAGCCAGAATAGGTGCTTAAAAGCCCCAAAAATTCATTAGTAAAGGAAAATATTATAACGAGCATGCTTTGTTAACCGTCCTTGTAAATACGTATGCAAATTGATTTGATTATACCTAACATCAGTAAATCATTTATAAATTTCAATTGTTTGCAATCTGTGGTAAAAATTATTATAATTGTGAATAACTAATTAAAAGTAACATAATTAATACTAAGTTTATCGTGTTTAATAATATTAATTTTCAGATGAATTTGAAGATATGGTTATGATACCTAATAATCACGAATTAAAAATACTAAAGACACACGCCCAAAAAGTACGTAGTTTTAAAGTATAATAGACAACATTATTATCATTGAGTAGTTAGTACCACCTACACATATTGGCAATTTAATATTATTATGCTCAATAGACAATGTTATTATTTAAAATAACAAATCAATCAATAAAGTAGTTTAATTGATATTTGTTTGTCTATTACAGTGTATGATGAGTTGTATGATGAGAAAAAACCACATAGTAAGTATACGTATATCTACGATTGTTAAATAACAATTGTGTGTGTATAAAATAATACGTAAAACCTTCGTAGCAACACAATTTATAAAGTGTACATAATTTGTGTTCAGATTAACAACGGCAGTATTTCTGGGGAAGTGTTGTACAGATATGTACTGAATTACTTCGGGACATCCGATTACAAAAGACGTTTGATTAGTAGAAAGGTGGAACAAGTCGTCGATATTTGCGCAAAGAAAGGTATAGTAAACGATAATATCGTGATTCGTGACCGACAATTGTTTGGGTCAAATGATTTTTGATCAACAGAATTAATATATATAATATAACATAAATTACTACGAGAATATAATTGATTACAAGTTATACATTTCGCATCTTAAAACATTTATTTACTCAAAAATGTAACACTTTCATTTTAAATTTTTAAAAATTCATGGTTTATTATACGTTATATTTTTAGAATACTGTTTATACAAATCTACTTAGTTAACACATAATAGTATCAATTAAAATATGCAAATTAAACAGGCATTTGGTACTTACATACTATATTATCATTTCCTAGCGATGAATTTAATGTAATATTTTATTTTGTGTGACCTTAATTTCAGATAACTTGCCGACTGAAGAGTGTGCGTTAGCCGAAGTCATAGTTACCTGCATAAGGTTAGAAGCTAACAAAGTAAGTTTCTAATACTTGAATTCTAATTTCCCCTTAGCCTTAGACGCGTTACGTATTATACAAAGTCAAATTAAGGATTGTTTGGATTCAGAGTGGGTTTCTTAAACTTTTGATATAATTAAGAAATAAAAGTGCCAATTCTAAATTCTTTTAATCGAATTACATAAGTGATGTTATGAAACGTTTTATCAACAATTACATTATTATACATGATTGACGGGTTGATATGAACTATGTTTGACAACTATTTTCTAGGCATTTTTCATCACAAAATTGAATACATTTTTTATGTAGTGTGTCATTAGATAACTGACTTAAGCGGCATGATCTCTCGTAGACAGAGGTGGGACAGAGTATATAGTTGTTACAATTTGAAAAAATAAATTTAATTTTACTGTTGATACAGCTATATGTGTTAAACAATTTTGAAATTGTCATAAAGAAAATATTCAGTTAAAATGAAAAAAAAAACATGTCTTTTTCACTTTTTTGAAATTCCATATTATTGATCATTAATCATTAGAAAACCACGCATACAACGACTTATTATACAACCTATATATAACTACCATATTTTGCCCAGGGATGATTTCCAATAATTACCTAACACTTGTTAATAATGTTATAATTTACCGAGTTCAATGCGTGTTATAAAATTGAATATATTTGTTTTTATTAAGTTCGGTGATAACATGTTAGAAATAATGTATGTATACAATACAAATATTTTTTGGAGAAATATCGGGCCCCTAATATCTCACCCTGAAACCCAGCCCTCTCCCTCTGGAACAACTTATCAAAGACTGGTCAGATAAACAAATTTAAGATTTCAACGTTTGTGAATATGTATACACGTCTTATATCGTACTTTAATATACTGTAAATCAATAAAACGACAGATATCTGTACGACTATAACGTGTTTTTATTGTAATATTATTATTGTGATTAATGATTTGGCATTTTGTTGTACAGGTGGGTTTGCAATGATTCTGCAGGCAACCGGTAACCGATGTAAACACATCGGCTTAAGAAAATTCATCAGAAATATAATGTAAACCGTTTTCGTTGGTTGTAGGATTATTTGACTGATTAAACCTTGAGTTATGTTTTAAAAAGATATATCTGTGACTTCATATTAATATACTTTTAATGATTCCATTTATAATTAAATACATTATAATATACCTAACCAATTATATATATAATCGAGCGCACAAAGCTATATAAATTTTAACCATACCAACTTCAATTATTAGCTATCAGTATTTTGTTCGAATAAAGTAGATAAGAAATATGTCTAATTTTTTTAGAAACAAACGTTTAATGCGTTGTATTATTATCTCGATTTAATTTGTTGGTAATACTTTCTATGTTCCTAACAATTAACATCATAAATATTATATTCTAATCATCATTATTATTATTATATGAAAAATAAAACTGGACATTTAAATCTTTGTTAAAACCGTTACTTAAAATATATATGTTATCTAAGTTAAGACAAATTATAATAAATGAATGCTTATAAATGTCTATGATTTAATATTCTAAAAGGTACCTATCACATTTTTATTTTTTTTTGGAATACCATTTAGTCATGTTAACAACAAGAACAGGTAAATGTATATAAAAATAGTTTTCAACATAAATTGTTGCTGGCACTTATAAGTTATTTGCCAAGCCACCGCTGTGTTATCTATTGTAAATCTATCTAAATAATATTGAAAAAATACAAACTCATGAACATTTTATACGTCATGCACACTATTTGTTTTTCGTAGCAATAATTGTATAAACGTTATATTATGTTTGTTTAAGTTGTGGTTTGGTCGTCAATTTGTTATCACTATAATTACTTTATTTCATGCATATGATACTATGCTATAATTATTCTTTCAACATTTATAAACTATTTGTGTGTGGTATTTATATAACAAATATAATGAACTGTACTTATAAGTTAGATTACAATATAAATTCGATCTGTTCAAAAACTGGGTTTGAAATAAATTCCCAGTTTTCCATAATTTCATTTATTACTAAAAAAAGTACTTGGGATTTTTACTTTTGCCCCACTAAAGTTCAAACAAGATTTATTTACCTACCAGAAAATATATTTAAGTTTAAAATCTAAACATAATTTTACTGCTTCAAAAGGTGATGACCAACACAATTTTTTTAAATTATTAAATATAATATAATATATTTTATAATATACTTCATAATATAATGTAATAAATTAATATTTTCAGAAAAAAACCGCTATCAAAATATCTTCTAAAATAGTTGAAATTATACTACACGTCATGATAATAAAATATTCAATACTTTTCGAAAGAAAAAGTAATTTATTTTTAATTTAGGAAAATTCGTCTGGTTGTTTCGTTTAAATTCGTTCTATTATTTATATTTTATAGTTTATGAAAACCTCAGAATTACAATAAATAAGTTATACTTGTACTATTAATACACATTTAATTCATCCTGTTTGCAACAGCTGGTATATGTAGATTATGTAATACGTGTTCCCTACAAAATTGATAAGATTATAGTTTCAATAGTGTGAATATGTCATGATTATGTCGAGTCAATTGAAAAATTAAAAATGTTGTTTATTTACCATCCCAACATTTACGTTTATAGGTAGTTTTTATAATCTAGAATATATTCAAATTAAATAAAATCAATAAAACAAAATGTCATCATAATTTTGATCAACATAAAAAATATTTTGAATGTTCATAAGTTCATAACCTATACTATATGTCTATACGTATGTGCAGATATTTTGTGTGTAGGTAAAATACTAAAATATATGTAAATACAAAATATGGATAGGAAAACGTTGACGAATAAATACCTATAAGATATCCACCTGATTCTTCACGTCTTGTAAATATATTCAACAAAGAAAATAAAAATGTGATAACTATACTTAATACGAACACTTTGATATATTATACAATATCTAATTATATCTTATTACAAGATATTAGCTAAAATAAATTTGATAAAAAAAAACTAAACATAAATTGTATAAATATTAGAGTATTCCTTTAAATTGAATACATTTGTATGAAATCTAAATCTGCTGAAACTACACATGCTTACCTACTTGATCGTGTCAAAGAAAAATATAGGAAATACACAGTGAAAACTATTGTTCTACAATGTATAACATCGACCTCGTTGAGTAAATTTTTTTTTTTTAAATTTGGCGATTGCCGCTGTTTTGTAACAAAAACGCAATATACTTTCCAAGGACGGTTTTCAATTTTCATTAAGTACTCGAAATTAAATTATAAATAATGATGTGTGACCGAGTTTCTGTGAATTACTGAACACAGTTCCAATTATTGAGTATCGGTGCCAGTCACAAAGACGCAATGATTATTATTAGTATTATAGTTTAATAAATTATCGTTACAATAAACAATATGAAAACTTTAGTGTTACACATATTTTATAATATCATGTACTAGGTGATCCATCAATCATACTTACACACTCATTTTATATCGTATTATTGCATTTATTTACATTTTGGATTTTGGAATTTTTAAATAAACTTAAGATAAATATATTTTCAGATACTTAGGTTGATTATACATTTATACCGTTTAAAAAATGTTCATAAATATATCAGTTAAAAAAAGGTGGGTAAGTGGATGTCGCTCTGCTGCACAGTATGTTACAAGTGGGTCACTGTAATGGATGGTGTTAAATTTGAATTCAATGATACAATATCATTGTATAAGAAAAACGATTCTGAGCGAAAATATGATATTACCAAGTATATTTGATGATATTATTTTGAATAAAATAATTTATATATAACCTATTTACGTGGAACCTTGTTTTAAATTTTTAACCCTTAGCTACAAAAGTTGAACATTTAATACATTTTTAACTAGGTACAAAATAATTATTACATTTTAAATTTGATAAATGTTGTCAAAATTTGAACTTTAAATGCTTATAAAAAAAAATGGTGCCTATGTATTTTCAATATTTTTCAACTATATATAAAGAGCCTTGCATTAAATTTTCACGCTTTTCTACCCAACAAATAAAATTTTAATGATATTTATAGAAAAAAAAAACTAAAAAAACTGAAAACAGACAATGTCCGTAAACAACTCAAAAAGTGTCAAATTATTTTCAAAATTTTATCGTGTATAGAAAATGCTAATATTCAGTAAAATTTTCAAGTATCTACAGTCCTACGTTTTTTAATTACAACAAAATAAGAAAATCGTTACATGAGAAATCGAGTGAATATCAAATGTTGTAAAAATATGAATTTCAAACGCTCATAAAAATTTAATTTGACTTTCTTGTAGACATTTTTTTTTTTTGATAAAGGTAGACAAACTTATGGATAATCTTGTATTACATTTTCAAATCTTAAATTTAAAAGGAAAAATTTTTATGAATTCTCAACTCAAAATAATTTGCTAATTTTCGTGATTTTTCCGTATTTTGTCAATATTTGAACTTAAAATGCTTATAAATAAAAACTGTGACTAAGGATTTTTAATTTTTTTCATCTGCCTTTGAAACAATAACCTGGGAGCCTTCTATTAAATTTTCAAGCTTTTTAACACAACAGATAAAATTTTATTGATATTTATAGAAAAAAAAAACTAAAAAAAATGGAAATTGACAAAACAGCTCAAAATAAGTCAAAATATTTGGAAAATATTATGGTGTATAGAAAATGCAATTATAAACATTCCGTCAAACTTTCATGTCCCTACGGTCATTTGTTTTAGAGTTAACACCAAAAACCAAAATCGATTTTCTCGAAAACAGATTTTGCGTAAAAATTCCCGTTTTTCCTTAATTTTTCTTTTGTTTTTCACGTCGCTTTTGAAAACTACTGGGAAATTTTTACTTTCCCTCCCCCCAAAGTAGCAGCTAGATTCACTTCCTATCAGAAAAGTTACTGTTGAAGAAAATTCAAGCACTTTTACTGTCCTAACATGTGATGACAAACACAAAAATAAAAAAAAAAATAAAAAAAAAACACACATCATTGTAAAATCAATACATTCATCGTTCCGCTCAGAATCTAAAATGTAAAAATGCAGTCTAGTATTTATACTCGAACAATTGTATTAACAAACATAAAATGCTAATAAATTAATATTAATAAATAATTACTAAACAGTTTTAAATTTTACATATCATATCCATGTCATTAAATCTTTATTATCACGGGATCGAGCAAATCATTCAAAAATGTACTGTTCAAATTAAAGACATCAATATTTGAATAAAAAAATCATTTGCTTTATAATTTACAATAATGTGTTTATCATAAACTAAATAAGTTTGTACTGATAAAAGACATATGCAACATTTAAATGTCACAAAAATCTAATTTTTTAAAAAAAATTTAGTGTTTAAGTATACTTAAAATTTCGAAAAACGAATGTTATAGCATAGGTAAGTAGGTATATAGTGAAATAGTAAGTACAATGTTCATTATTGTAATAATGAATAGGCACCTACATATTATGATTGTTATGAAATTATATCATTCGTAGACCGGAACCTTTCAATGATAATTAAATAATTATTATTATGGAAAAGTTTCGACACCAATATTAGATTTTTTCGGTTTAATACCAGCCCCAAAATTACTCAATATATATTGGATATAAATAGGCAAAATGCGCCTGTATTATGATTAAAGTTTGTAGGTACAAATATTTAACATTTTAATGGAGAATTAATTTCTGCCAATTATTATGTTTCATTTAATAAAGGTACTATTTTAAAGTTAGTCTTGTCGGTATGGATTCAAAAAGTTTTACCGTAACAATTTTGGCATGGTTGCAGCAGGATTGTCGGTGATATATTTCATGATCATGGATCCGGATTATATTGTGTCCTGTGCGGTTTGGCCCACAATATTCGTGGTTTTCGTTTCGACGGGGGCTCGAGGCTCTTTCGAACCCTCTGGTCGACCGTATGTACTTCGGAAGTGCATTATACGCATAAAATAGTAATTGTTTGTAAACATAAATTTACAACTGGGACTGTTCATTTATGCATTATGTAGTAAGCAATTACCTATTAATAGTTATTATGAAAATTCGAAAAATGCGCATTAAAATGTAATGATCTATATAATATTTCAAAATAATATACAAAAACAAACATTTAAAAAAGATAAAATTATCGTTAAAAACAATTTAAAAACACTAATGAATAATTATTAAAACAAAAAAAAAATTTAAAAATAGCATATTTTATAAGTAAAATGCAACTTAATTTGTATCAATCTTACTGGAATAAATGAAAAAATTATGAAAAATACGCTTGAATAAGAAAAAAATAATATAAAATGCTGTTATAATCTCAAACCTTTAAATTTTATAATATAATACGGCTACAAAAATCAATATTATCTGGAGTTTCGTCAATCAATGGGTTTCAGAGCTCATATATATATATATATACAATTTATCTGTAAATTGATCGGTCAAAATATTTATAGATTTTAAATTTGTCTGAATAAAATAAATAATAACTACCATAGAACCACGCAAGGTAAGATTCATTCTCTCTTATTGATACCATTACAATTATTTTGCCTTTATGTTTCGGCCAGTGAATCTCATGTGGCGTCTGGGGTAGCTCAAGCGTGGATTTGGCAGAAAAATATTTAAAAAAGACATTGAAACACTTCCCGATTAAATAGAAGTTGTTTATATAATATTATATATAATAATAAACTCATTTTACTCGATTTCAGTAGAGACCGATTAGAGAAACGTCCAATAAGACAGATGGTTATAGTTGTGATCCACAAACAATAATATTGTTTACACACAATGTGTAAAATAACAACAGCCTTATGTTCTCTCAATCAGCCAATTTCAAATCATGTACCTATATAATATAATATCGCATTATTCACACTATACCGTTATAATATTATATATCTCAGAACCAGTTACTGGATTATTTAGTCTCGGAAGGACATGGTACTTTAGGTACCAATATTGGAGGTCCCTTATAAAAAATAAATAAATGCTAGCGTATAGCATATTAGTAACTCTTATACTATGCATAAATAACGTATTTTTTTGGTGTTTGATAAAAATGAAGATGGATTCTTTCACTGCAGTCAAAATTAGTAAATCGCACAATGAAATTTCAACTAAAACTCTGTTTGGGGACTATACGTATCACATTTCAAATTTCAAAATGGGTTTTTTGTTTCAATAACTTTTATAAGAGTAAAGTATCAAAATGTTTAAGAAGTTTGACTTAATGTGTAGTCATAACAGTCATAACAGTCATAATAGTTATAACAAAAAAAAAAAGACACGTTAATTAAAAATTAATTATTTTAATGAAATACGAGATAATGAAAATGGAAAATGTACATGCTATATTTATATAGAATATCAAATAAACAACTAAATAATGAAAAATACATAAATGAATAAAGTTACTTAATTTAATTTATAATCAATGAATACAATGATAACATTTACGACTCATTGGTACACAAAATTCAATTAAGTGCTATTATTTTTCATTAAAATTACAGATTGAAAACAGCTTGAAAAATGAATATGAATTAATAAACTAATCAAATCAATTGTGTGTAAACCTAAAGTTGTTGATCACGTATGGTATTTATTATTATTGTAAACAAGTTATTAAAATATATGCATTGTCTCACGCATAGGATCTAAAAACCATATTATTCGTCAGTGTTTTTTTTTTACTTATCAACCAATTTGTCATGAAACTTTTGTAATTATATCTTGTATGGATGTTATTTAAAGTATTAAGAATTCTAATAATTAACCTTTGTTGTCTATACATAATTTTGTGCCATAATCAAATAAGACTACGAAAGACAAAGAAGGGTATCTGACTGATTAATATGGGGTCATACCAAAATACCGACATGCCTATGGCGATTACATAAGCGTCCCAAATTCCGATCTATATAATATTAAAATAACATTGTTAGTGGTTACCTAAGTAGTTATACAAATGATAAATTTAAATTATTAAATGATTGATTGGAACACATTTAGTTTGCTAATTCCGAGGGAAAGTGTATAGGTGGTTTAATACTGATGCAAGTTTTTTTTTTTTAATTTTAATTATTATTTATGGCATAAAAAGAAAACAGATTTATTCAAAATGGATTAAGAAAAAGACTTTATTCTTATTTGAACAGTACCAATTTAAAAATAATTTAATTTTATCTACACGATAATAACATAATAGTATTTCTAATTATTGTGATAATTGTCATATTAATCTCAAAATAATTACCACATTGTTTGTTAATTATTAGGTATATTTCGTCGTAAAACAAACAATTATAACTATAAGCAGTTGTCAATTATATAATTATAATATACACATTCATTATTAAAGCACTAGGCATGCAGTATGAATAAGCAAACTAACGTTAATGCTAATCCGGAGTCGACGATAAATAGGATTTATGAGTACCTACCCATAATGTTTATCTACTGATAAAACGTGACTAGTTTAGGACATTTTGGAAGTCTGACAAACATAATATTATATTTCATATTTTCAAAACACGCGCGATGGCCACATCAAATTTGAATTTGATTATGTGGTTCTATATTATTCTATATTATTTCGAGTTTCAACCCAGGCCTCTCGTCTAGCTCTACAATGTTTCGATAAATCACAATTTAAATTTAGTTTTAATAAGATTGTTAACACATTTAGTTATGCGATTGGATGCCGTTAAAACATTATAATTTCGATAGAACTAACTGTTTTTTTTTTATATATTTAAATTAGATAGGTACATACATTTAAAAAAAAAATTCAACCGTTTTAATATTTGGATTCTAATTATTTTGTCGTTTTTAATGTAGTTATAATTGAAAACACCGTATTCAATATTTTTGTTTTATAATAATAAAATTAATAATATTATTACATTTTCACTAAATCATGGTTGAATTTTAAACGACAGTAATTAGGTTTTTATTTAACAACATTTACTGACTTAAAAGTTTAGCATTATAGTTTAGAAATTATTGATATTGAATAAAAACTAATTATCAATATTAATAATAAAAATAATGTGATAATCAACGATCGTAAACCGTATAATAATATAAAATAGTTCTGTTTTAAATTTTTACATACTTGGATTACAAAAAAACTATATTGATCCATTTTTCTTTTGTGTCTATAGTTGGAGTAGTTTCCACGATAGAGCCCGTATTATTTTTTACTAACAATATATTTTACTTATATGACAACCCAGGACATATTAAATGACGCGAACGGGATACAATCGTATCTGGATCATAAAGGCAATAACATTTTATCGACTTATTCTTTGTAACAATATAAGTGTCATGATCTATAGTTTTGTATATTATTTATAATATATATGTTTTTGGGGTGAACTTTGCACAGATAGTTTGTATCTGCCATTAGGGGTCGTTTGGCCTAATATATAGACGACGATAATTTATCGTAGATAAATTTAAGGTTCTCGCAAAAGCGCGTAGTACAAGCACGAAATAATTTCTAAAAAGTCCTAGTGTAGTTTAAATCGATTAAATTGCAGTAACTATTTAAAACAGGAATTATACGTAGGTATAATATAATAACGTGCAAGAAAACCAGAATTAAAAATAATAATTGAGCCGTAAATAAATAGATATTTAGTGGGTAATAGGTTTATGGCGGTCCGCCGCGGTAGCAATGACGGCATACAACTAAAAAAGTTAATCATAAAATAAAATATTTTGTTCATTCTCGCCCTGGTCATCGGAGCAGGTGGAGAAACTTTTGTGTGACGACGCTACTGGATAAAACAGATAGGCATATCGGAAACAGTTGTGATATATAGGCCGACCGATCCCGTGACTTATAATAACATAAAGGTGGCACGGGGATGCAATATTACCAATTTAATCGCTCTAGCGAATATTTAAAAACCTCTTTTAATATCGGAAAAACTTTGAGGCGCTTCTAAAGTGTTATTAATATAATAATGTCGGCGTGGGCGAAAACTTGGCGGCAACTGGGGTAGCTGCAAGATGGATGGATAGAGCGGAAAGGTGAGGTTCAAAAATAATGAAAAGAAGTGCGGGTTTTTGCAAATAGAAAAAAATAACACGTCCCAAAGAAGAAGACCCGTAGCAGAAAATGCTTTTAGACTCAATGACAAGCATTTTTTTTTAACCGCATCCCTCAGGCTCAGGTTATAATTTCAAATGGCGCTTCGGGTTCCCAGCTGGTGGAAAAAATCTACCCTTGCCCAACCGTACCGCCACCGAGGGAGGCGCGTGTAACTTTATTAAAAAAACAGACAGACAGCAAAAAGTTTTTTTTCGTGCTGCAGCGATAGGGTCGCGACCGGACGAAGAAAATATCTGAATCTATACATATATATATATATATATATTATATAGGTATTTTTTTACAGGTGAAAAAAACCCGAAGAAAAGGAAATAATTTGTCCAATATTCAATTTCGATGGAGCGCCGGATCGCGGTGAAAGTTGAAAAACTACTGCGGGACTCGGGAAAAAAACAATAATATAATAACGAGAAAATGACGAGTAAATTTATTATTAGCATTATTGTTATTGCGACAACCCTGCAGTGAGGGCGAATTATGATTGTGTTTGTATTAATTAAATATAACGCCACTATAGCCGTTGCGGGAGTTTTTTATGGTATAAATTTGTAACGACAAAATAAAAAAAATAATATTTTTATCGAATTATCTACGGTGTGGTATACGTAGTTGATCGATCGAGCATAGTGTTGAACCAGGATAACAATATATATAAATATATATGTATATATATATATATATATAGATAAGATAAAGATAAATTACTTTTTTGGCTAGAAATTTTCACTTGTTTTTTTTAAATTACAAAAAAATAATATAATATTTCAAAGTTTCAAACGAATAACGACTCGTACCCGGATCTCATTTTATTATTTACTACCACAGGTTTAATATATAAATATACCTACTAGGGAAATATTATTTTGTCTCAGCCATATCTTTTAACTTTCTATGATGGTAATTTATGTGTTCAAAAATTAAGTATTTTAATATTCATGCGTAATAATAACAATATGCCCTAGAAAAATAATAACGAGCAATAATTTGTGTCAATGATGTGTAATGAGTAATGACTAAGTAATAAACCAACTAATAATATTTTATCTGAAGATTAGTGTACAAAATTAATCTTATTAAATGTATAACAATCATACCACAATTTAAATAAGAGATAACTTACTATAGGATAACTTAAAATGTAATATGTAAATAATAACTAAACATAATATCAACTGGAACTTAATATTTTATCTATTTTTCCTGATATGGTTAAAATAGAATTCAAACGGCTCTGAAAACGCTCACCGAATTACCTAGATACAGCAGATTCCCCAACCCCATTGCAGTATTATTGAAGATAAATATATTATAATTTATAAACAGAGATGTGAATTGTATGCACTAAAACTTGATAAAATAAATATAAAACCATATGCACTAAAAATAAGGAAATATGCTAAATGTTGAAAAATAAACCAAATAAAATAAAATCATAATTATTTATACAACTTGAAAGACACCAATAAATGTTTTGAGAAAAGTATAAGAAATGTTTAAATAAAAAAAAAAAAAAACATACAACAAAAAGGAAAAAAAATAGAAGCACATTAAATATATAGTTATAATATTAATAATTTTAAAAGAATTTATGTAAAATAAGCTTCTTATATTATTAAAATATCATATTCAAATGACAAATACTATAATATATTATATTATATCAATACCTTATCAAATATCAGCAAGGCTGGGCAAGTTAATGATTATTTTTTAACTCAGTTAAGTTAAGTTAATATGCACCAATAACAAAAAGTTAAAAGTTAAAAGTTAAAAGTTAATTTAACTATAGGTTAACTCAGTTAAGTTAAAAGTTAATAGACACTTTTTGTTATTTTTTTATCAAGTTAAAAAAAGTTAATTTGTTTATACAACGCTAGCGTACTTAATTTTTTTCCAACCCAAAACTAAATTATAGGATATAGTGTTAATACTTCATACAGTATTTCCATATAAGTTAGATTCGAATAATATAAATTTTTAACTTTAAACAATTTACGATACATATTTTTGACATGAAAACGAAATAGACTGAACTAGTGAAATATTATGAAATTAAAAACAAAATAAATTAACTTAACTTACTTCTTAAATTAAAATTAACTCGTTAATTTCACGTTAATTAAGAAAAAAAATTAGTAAGTTAGCAGTTAAGTTAATGAAAAGCCAAAAGTAACTAGTTAAGTTAAAAAGTTAAAATTTAATTAACTTTTTAACTTAACTTTAACTGTTTAACTCGTTAATGTCCAGCCTTGCAAATATTCAAAAAAAACATGAAAATACAGTTATATTATGCGCTAAAGTCTCAACTCAGTAAAAATATGGGAAATACAATTTTGTAATTAAAAAATACAATTTTGTCTTAGAAATTGTTACATCCGTATTTTATTTAATTTTTTAATTTGGTACGAAATGTATTGATGGATGTGAAAAATCATCGAGTTCACAGCATACTATAAAATTACAACCATGATTGTTTGTAATATTGACGATCGATTTCCTTAACGCGTTTTTAAGTTTTATAGCTTTTAACAAACTTACCTATACACCCAATGAATATCGGTAAACGTAAAGTAGGCATTATTCGACCGGTTTGCGTCGACTCTATGTTTGAATATTCGCGATTTCATATTATTTTTAAAACACGTTGACCCGCTCAGAGGTTTTTCACTATGTTACTTAAATTTGCTACGAGATCGAATTCTAAATCTCAAAAAAAAAAAATTACTAAAGTTGGATTTTGTGATCTCATCTGAAATCTCACTGGAAAGTGAAAACGATTCCAGTGATATCTCGTTCTCAGTATTTTCTCGTTGTTTTTAAAATGTACAGTGTTGCCACTTTCGCGGTAGGTGTTTCAAGCTTACAAATATTTTTATTCGTTTTTTTTTAATCAATATTTCTTTAAATTGACAAAACTGTGTTTATGTAAACGTATGAAAAAACCCCGTGGGGCGGTCAGGACAAAGTCTGATGAGATCTCATATTATTATAAAAACTCGTGGTGGTCATCGACGCGTTGAAGCATAACGGTTTCAGAGTTAAGACGCTTGCGGGGATGGATATTTTTAATAAAACATGTGTTTTCATCGTCATCAAATGCGTTACCACAGTTGTATGATATGCAAACCTATTATCATAACCGTGTTCGTTCAGTGGCTTACGGAGGCGAACCGCGAATTCATCATACTTAACCGTTTATGACGCATCACCACAATAACCACGCGGTGACGTGAATTTCGATAGACGGCCCACTATCAATCGAAGAATAAAAATAAAGTGGATTCACTATTGGTGGATCGAATGCACCACCACCCTGCCGGGTCGCGTTAATCTGCGCCTAACCTAACGCGAATTCGTCCCACCCGCAGAGACACGGCGGCGCGCGATCTCTGTCGACAGTGATTTCGGCGGCGATGCGTTAAAGTCGGGTCCCCGCCGCGCCGCCCAGACTCGGGTTAAATAATGAACAAACCATTTAGCAGACCACTGACCCCGAAATAAAGGTCGTCCTTTTCGGCGCATACACACGACGACGACGACGACAGACACCGACCGGAGCGAGCGAAACGGTCGTTTTATATACGTACGTAGGTAGGTAGGTAGGTACTCAATAATGCAACGGCGCGACGGCGGCCTTTGGCCGAACAGCCTGTAATATACGACCTTTTAGCGGACACGCTTCAGCGGACAATGTAGACGCGTCCATCACGAGCTACCCATACATCCATGGAAAGATATTGTTTTATCTCGGTCGCAAGCCACCGTCATTTTGACGACGACAATATATTATTATTATTATCATAATACGCTGAACTTCAGCTGTTATGGACAATTAGTCACCTGTCCACCAACTGCGTGCGGCCATCACGTGATATCTTGGCGATTATGACGTACCTACCTACGATATAACTATAATAATCTAATATTCTCGTCCCATAATAGGGTGTTAAAGCTCTATAATATAAAAGTCTGAAAAAAAAACGCTAAAA
Organism: Metopolophium dirhodum; assembly: GCF_019925205.1. Taxonomy (NCBI): domain Eukaryota; kingdom Metazoa; phylum Arthropoda; class Insecta; order Hemiptera; family Aphididae; genus Metopolophium; species Metopolophium dirhodum. The sequence continues at coordinate 32,599,484 of NC_083562.1, forward strand.
TCCTAAAAAAATATCCATTCGAAATTGTTTTAGAAAACGTCTTAAATATTTTGTTCTTTCGATTTAATAATATTATTAGCTTCTACTCTATTTTCTAAAAAGGTTATTGGTTAGAAACAATTGATAGATTCATAGATTCATAGTTTACTTGTTTTTATTCATACATCTTAAAACGCATTTGTTACACTTAATTAAAATACAATGCTGTTTATTAGGCTTGTCGTATCTTCATTAAAAAAGTTATCAAAAAAAAAAAGAAAATTTAGAAAAAAAATTATTTAAAAATCTACGACAGTAATAATATTATACGATATAAAAATAAATATACAAACTTTTCAATTATTTCAATCCGTAGCCACATTTTGTAAAAAAATGAATATAAAAGTCAAGAAATATTAATCTAACGAGCAAAATATCAAAATTGAATTTTTTTATCCTATTCTAAAACTAATTAATAATTTTCCGAGGCGGTACCAAGTACCAACTTAATAACTAATTTGGTTTTATATACCTATTTATTTTTGTTAATTATTACTAAGATTACAATTTACATCAAAAATAACTGATTAAAATTGTCACTTGATTTGAAAACTCAAATTCAGTTCAATGTGGTGATGGAATTCCACACTTAGGAGGTCCACATCGGCTCCTTGAGTGCTCACCACTGCAGAAATAGTTCCATTTAGCATATTATACCGATAGAAAAAAAAACAAACTTCTAGGAAATGTGAACTCTAATTATCTTATAAGCCTTTGATACCTTACTAAAGAAATTTATCAAAGTCGTTAAATATGCCATGCGTATAGTATTATTATAATATTATGTTTGAGCGTGTCTCGACTCTCGAGTGTGCGCAATAAAATAAATTACACTCATATAACTTTATGATCGAACGCGAAAAAAGCGAACAAAGGAACGCCGGCTATTTTAATTAAAACAAATTTATTGATATTAGAAGTTGGAAAACGGTTGCACGGAAGTACAATAATTCAAAGCATTAACATATTATTTAAAGCAATAACCATCGAGTTAAATAAAATCTGAAACTGATGAAATACCTAACGAGCTTAAAACGAAGTAACTTATTTTCTGGGATTTTGTTTTTTGCAAAATGTATGGTGTTTATTTAAATTTAAAAACTTTTGTGATTTCATTGTAAGAGTTCAATAATTTTCGAGATATTGAAGTGGTTTTATAATGATTTACTTAGTCACAAATTGTAATAAACAAATGAAAAATGAAAATAATTGTACGCCGTCCACTCGATGTAGGTGGGTACGGAGTTCGGACGCATAAAATCATAAAATGTTCGCGTAAATTGTGTTGTTGTTGACGGCATTTACTCAAGGCATATACTTTGATCCCAAAACTCTATTCTAATACTATGTAATAAAATACCGAGTAAACGGAATATTTAATTGTCGAAATTTTCTAAAACCGAGATGATGAGAAATCGATATGAAAATATTATTTCAGCAGCCGCGATTAGAATTTTATTGTTTCAATCATAAAATTGCTAAGCAACCATTATAGTTTGATTTTAAGCTTAGGTGTTAGTGTATCCAGGTTGCTAGCTAGTTCTAAAATTTTTCAAATTAGAAACTACAGTTTTCTTACCACTATATGACATAATAAGTTGAGTAGTATAGTCTATAACTCCCTATTCTATTGATATCATATTGTGAAGGTACATAATATTTCTTATTTCTTATTTTGTTCTGTAATTTTCAAGACAATAATATACCTATACTCATTTATTGATTTGTCAATATGCTTTTGCAAATATTAATTTACCACCACATAATATTATTATGCATATGATTTCCATGTAATATGACAGTATACCTACAACACGGTAGTATCATTATTAATTATTAGTGATTTTAATCTTACAAGACTAATAACAAGCCACTTAAAATATTGTATCTGCCTATGTGTAATTACATCTCATGGTATTTTCAATTAAACTGAGTTATCTGAAACTAGTTAATACTATATTAATACAATATTATGGGTTGTTTGAGTTTATGAAATAGTAATCAATACAAATTGTGTTAAAAATAAGAAGAAATTGTACTATTTTTATCTAAACTACTATATCGATTAAACTATTTTATTTGAAGCAACTAATCCGTACATCCTAAAGTAAAATAAATTTATGTCTAGTTTTAATTTGTATAGAGGATATTGTTCTACTGAATGAAAAATTTCTGTTTTATAGTCATTATTATGGAGATTCGTAAGTCGTCGTCATAAGTTGTAACATACTGGTTCTTAAGATAGAACTCATAGATTTAAAACAAATGTGTTGTTACAAATGTATATGTATTATATATATTTTTAACACTTAATCAAAATATTTTGTTAGAATGAAGTAAATTTTGAAAAGTAAAAATGTAAACTCTGCCATACCAAAAAAATAAAAGGTGAATTCAACCCTGATGATTTAAAAATAAACTTATTATTAGGTAACTATTATATTAAAATAAAATAAAACATTTTTTTTTAAGAATATTTATTTTAAAAATACCTATTTAATGAAACGATAAAAACAAAATTTTTCTTGAAACATCGTCAATTTATGATGTGATGTCATTTGGAAACTCTTCTTAAAAATAAAACAATCTCGAGATGCGTAATTTTTTTACAATATAAGAAATTAGAAAGAACACTCAGTGTATAGGTAACATTTTGACTGCCTAAATAACAGATCTCTAATAGATCATAATCTTACGAATTTCTACGCATAATCTATACGCATTTCTACGCATAATCTAGGTACGCGTTTCGTATTTAATCGTGTCAATGTGTGTTTGCGCTATAACAATATATGGTGGAAAACGAAGGTAAACGGGAATGCAAATTAGCCTATATTTTGGGTCCGAGAAAACTTTGTCGACGGAAAGCAAAAAATGTACAAGACAATGCGCTTTGTTGTGTATGTGTATAGTGCACACGAGCACAGATCGCGCATATACACAAACACGAACACGACGGCCACTGCTGCGATGTGATTACTTTATTAAACTTGGGATTTGTTTTTCGAAAGAGTTGCAGCTCGAAACCAAGACAACATCAGAGTACGTGCGCGTGCTCGTACCAGAAGTCATTTTTAGCCAATCGAGGGCATAGTCTGTAATTGATGACAAGTCCAAGATATTGTCCGATTAACGTGTGAGTATTTTTTTTTCCATCTTTTTACTCCGCTGCACTTCCGGTGTTATTAGACCGTTACGGCGCGTATTAACTATTATATATTGTATTATATTGGCTGAGGGCGGTAGGGCGGTGGGCGGTGGTAGATGATATTTTTGTTATATTGCTATTGTCGTCCGGAGAACAATGCCCATTGTTGCTTGGCTATTCGAACTATGCGATTATTGGCGATTCGCAGAGAATAATAAAAAAAAAAAAAACGGCGAGGTTTCCGCCGATATGCACTCAAACGTATATATATATATATACATAACTAAAATAATGTGTTATGAATATTAATGATAGATCAATGACAAATGCCCTTTTTATTTAGTAGAAGAACTGACCAGAGGCATTTGTTCAAAAAATCATCCTTTACGTCGGAATCAAAAATGTATCATTCCACTCAACCTGCCGAATACTTAGGTAATATTTTAAACCATATTATCATACTATATTATTACCACAACTATATTATGTCTCATTTTTTATTTTTAATAGTTTATATCTTGGGAAATATCCTGCAATTAGCTCTCACTTCCCCAGGACCTAAAACAGATTTTTCAGTAGACTATTGACAATTTCAATACTATATAATATACGTACATTTACACTCACGAACAAAGTGTAGTACCTGAAAATTGATCCATATAAAGGATAGGAGAATGACTGTAATGATTGTATAATATAAACGTTGATACCGAGGGAGGGCTTCCTCTAGAAGCCCCATATTAATTTTATTTTCAACACTTTTAATATTAACGTAGGTATTACTTTGTATAGGTAAAGTTAATTTGAAAAGTGAATGCAACATAATGTTATATTAACTTGAAACGTTATATGTAATTTAACGACATAATGAAATAGAAAAATGCGAAAACAATATTACTACGAATATGTAACTTTCATATCGATGTAATTTCGATAAATGAATTGTATTGACACAAATAACATAATATCATATATACTATATAGTTAGTGAGATTCTATACGTAAATTATATTTTGCTTGATGGCAGCTATTTGAGAGGCACATTGTAATTCACATTTAATTATTATAATTATTTGGAACACCTAATGTTATTATACATTGCGAAATATTAAAAAAAAATTGCAAAATGAGGCAGACTTTATAATTTATTGATAACCCACCGTGAACTGAATTTGTTAGAATGCACCAAATTTAATAATTAAAAAAAGTTAATTCTTAACAATAAATATTAATTGTTCTACGTAATTTTATCATTCTAATTTCTATTTATGTATTTGATAAAACAAAATAAACGTTAGTTCGTCAGTTATTTGGATCTATAACCATATTCGTCTCGAGTAAAAACGAAACATTTAATTTGAACAATGTCTGGCGTGACTATTATATTATTTTGATAGATAAGTGAAGGTGAGTATTCCGATGCATTTAGTGAATTGTATTTTACCTATTGTATTTTAATGATAATCACTTTAATTCATCATACATCAACTAATAGACAATTATGTTGAAACTAGACATTCTTAAATGTTTATCAACGGAATATTATATTAATTTATAACAAAACAACATCAATATCACTGTCTAGTGTCTACGCGCACACTTCGCTCATTTATAATTACCTATTTGCGCAGTACTAGACATAGTCGAGCTCGTCGAGTGTATAACATCGTATAACGATGAGTGTAATATTCCGTTTAATACGCGCACGTTGAAAGCGTAAAAACACTTGGCCACGCTGTTTCAACAATGGATTTCGTTTGTTAAGTCGTCCGTTAAGTTTTCGGGTGTGTAATGAATTCCGAAATTAATAAAGATTAAAAACGTGTAATATTTTAACCAAACACAGCTCATGGAATCTTCTGACCTTTTGTTCCAGCGGCGGATCGGCTGCGTTACACCGACGCACTCGGCACCATTATCTGCCGACTTAACTAGATTATACGACGCAGCTATAGGACCCTCTGTTTTTACGCTTCCCGACGTCCCTTTTAACTCGATTGCTCGTTACCCACTACCGGACAACCTACTCAGAACGACACCCAACTGTTTTATCAAATAGAGCGGCAGCAGTGCACCAGTCATATAATATAATAATAATAATAATAATAATACGGCCCGGACGTAATCCTCCGCGTAATGAAGCCTATATTATATTGTTATTATGTCTCGTGTTCTATCCGAGTAAACACGTCAGCGAGACCTTCAGATATTTTAAGTATTAATTGCCGAGTTACTCGGAGGCCTGTGATACCCCGCAATGGCGTTCTTGTCGATCGACTGCTTGGCGTCATCCGAGCAAACCGAAAAACCGAAAAAAATCACAAACACTGACGACATTCTACGTATGCGTAGGTGTGAGTGTGTGTGTGTGTGTGTGTGTGTGTGTTCGTCTCTATTAGAAAATCGATAATGATCGTCATTCATTGATAACCGTATGAGAAAAGATATCGGAGATGTCTGTTTTGACTAAAAAGTCTTATGGTGCCATAAAAAAAGGTCCGTTCGGATAGTGTCTGAACGGGAATCATTCGTTGTTGTGTTACGACTAAAAGTGTCAAAACATAAATGTGCAAACGTTGTTCATAAATATTAGCAACTCGATATTGCTCAAGTTAAATAAAAATATTATACCAAGCGGTTATAAATATCAGACCAAACTAAAGAGAAGCAATATACACTTACCCGTAATAATTTTAGTAAATAAGAATATTATTTATTTATACGTTGCATTTGAAAATTAAAACAATGGACAATTTACATTTACTGCTGAACTCGTTTTTCTGAAATTACTTTTTCATTGACCCTGTTTTATAAATTAAAATAATTTCAAAACGCTTTTAATTTTCAACATTTGTTAATAATACAAACATTATGTCGTTTATTTGGACAAAAAAAAAAATAAATAAAAATAATATCCATAATTGACATTTGTTTGGACTTATTTCATCCTATTGTTTCACTAATTTTCCAATTCTTATAAAACCCATAAATTAAATTGAAACCGATTTCAAAATATAAAGTATAATGTTTTACATGACGCGTTTTAATATTAGGATCGGTAAGCCCCAAAAGCGTTTCAAATATTTAAGCTAAAAAGGATTTACTGGTTAATATTTTTATACAGTGAATGCTACCGTGAGAACTCGTCCGCCTGTTGTAACAACGACAATTATTATTCGTACGAGAATTCACGGGTATTTGGACATCAGAGATACTTATCAAACTAAATTCAAATTATCATCTCTATATAAAATAAAAAAAAAATATGGGTTGGTATTTTCGTTCTGGGTACGAAGATTACAAATTATAAAGTCGTGATGGAATCATGTCTGCACTATCACGGCCCCCTCAAATAATGATAATTATAATAACATACCTAAATGGAGAAAAAATAATTTTCTTTTTAAAAATACGTCTGGTTTCAAAAATAAAAATACTATACTATTTTACTCTACAATAAATGCGAAAATACTGCATTAGTAGGTGGGCAGCTTAGTTGAATTAGTTTATATCACTTATTATTATAGTTGTTGTTGTTGTTGTTGTTGTTATCACAAAGGTGTAGATAATTCTACAGCACAGCTTGCGAAAGTTTTGAAATTATTTAAGAACACAATATATTATAATATTCACTGAACGAGTTTGACGTTTCACCGCAAGAGATAAACGCGAATATTCGGTTGACTGGATATTTGCAGTGTGTAATTTGAATTTTTTGTTTTAAAACCCATACCAGGATACCGAAATAAAATATGTTAATATTTACCATTCTTTACTATGGACAGTTTCCAAGAGAACGAAAGATGTTTTGTGTTTCAGTGGTTTGACTTTTGATGGTTATTGGTTTTACAATATAATATAACCTAAATTAACCTCATTTCAAGTTTGAAATAACACTATCGTCCATGTACGAATAAAATATTTACATACAACCTCACTAAGACCATAAAATTGTCTGAAATATAAAAGTCATGAGCATACCTAATAAATTCCCTTACAGGATTGTATGCGAATGTTAAGGATTTTCTATTTAACATTTAACTTTGAAAATAGCTATAGGTACCTATATAGTATATGAATATTTATGTATCGCCCCATTATAATATAACCAAATTTTATGTTTCTGAAAAGTAAATAAAATATTAAAATTATTAAAATTATTCGTAACTAGTTTAAAATAAAAAAATCTTAAATTAAAATTTTTTCTTTGATTTTTCAATCTTCTTCGGTCGAATCAGTATTGTTATTATGCATAATTTTGTTTAAAATTCAAGTATTCAATATACCGAGATACATTTTAATTTTATTTTGAGTATAGTCAATAAGACAGTGCATTAGTTATTAAAATACAATTCGTTAACAATCGTATTGCTATCGTCGTTGCAGCTAACGACATTATTTACAACATTTATTAGTCTTAAACCACCATGTTGATTTCATTTTTTTTATCTATCCCTACTAGGTTTAGAAATTCAACAACAATTTAAATTTGGGTGGAATTTCAATGATTAAGTCAATCGAATAGCATTTTCATTGACACATCCGGCCCAGTCTTGGTTTCAAAACAACATAATATAAGTCAACATATACTGTACACATTTTATTGTTTAGAGCTAAAATAATATCATATTGCTTAAGAAATAAACTTATAAATAAATAAAAATTAGTATTTTCTCAATGGTCTTCATCCACGATATAAATATCAAAAATATCAAACCTATATGTAATGTACCTATAACAATTACACCGTTATCATCAGAATAATATTTCAAATCTAGGTATACATCCATTTTATTTCTTATTTTTATTTACGTTCTTATAAAATAGTTTTTCATAAATTGTCTTGTAGTTTCTGATCGTTTGGTGTTGGTAAATTATTTAAAAAGTTTGGTGAAAAAAGAATTTTAAATATCAACTTATATTTTGTTTTTAGTTCAAATTACTAATTTATTATTAATTAAAAATCTAGGTATAGAAAATTGCATTATTTAAAACCCATTATATTATATTATAAACGCAGCATATTATCCAAAATGTATATAATAGTATATTTGTTTATATGTAATTGTTAAGCTATCATAGTCTATAGTAGCGGCTTTTAAATAAAAAAAAAAAAAGTATATTTGTTGTTAATAATACAAAAAAAACAAAATACAAAGCTCATTAATTTTTATATAATTATTAATATTGTTTAATTAGCTATTATTAAGCTAAAAATAAGATGGAGAAATAAACTTTGCATATAATAACACTATCGCTGTAAACTAATGCATAAAATAGTAAGTTATTTATTATTGTTGGTTACTATTATTTATCAAAAATGAATAGTTGTAGCTTGTATAAAATCATCAAATTTTAATTTAAAAAAATTAAGAAACTTAATTACTTTATTTTTTTTTTATATTTTGAAAATCGTCAATTTAAAATAACCCAATTTTAACCTACTGTTAACATAACCATGATGGTTATAAATACAATTTTCTAAACTAAAAATTATTCATTACACAATCATGATTTTCAATCGAAAAAATTTTGGTCGGTAAAAAAATGTGTACATTTATAGATGTGCATCGAATATTTTATTTGCCATATTATTATATGCATTTATCATCATAACGTATTATATCCAAAAATTATAGGCCTAAGATATTATGGACTCACCACTATCACCAAGATTAATTGATAAGAAGTATAAATGGTGGTACGTACATTTTTCTTCCCCATAAATCATACTTTTTAGGTTCATCGTATGATTGTAAATAATACTCAAATATAGAGCTATCAGAGAGCATGATGGTGGTTTTATTAAAAATTATTTAAATAAAATTGTATCAATAATATTATAATATGCAATTTGCCATTAATTTAACCATAACTAATAGTTGTACACTATTTCATAATTATTATTGTTTTGTCGTGTACATACATCAATTATATTTTTGTATAAACTTTTTTTATATTACGAAAATATCATAGATAACCGTGTATTTTTATTCTGAGACTTGATTATTTCAGCCAATGAGGTGGAAAAATGTGAGTTTCACTGATAACGATTCGCTAATAGTTCGTCTTGGTTAGGTACTCTGTGTTCATATCTATAATTGACTTAAAGACCTGCTATTATAAATATTTAAAATAAAAGTATAATACTGTTGATAGGTCGATGATAGCTTTTGAAAAAAAAAAGAATTAAGTACCAATATATTATTATATTAGTGTTATAACAATTTCTCAAATATTTATGTACACACTACATATTATATTTTGTGTGTAACGTATTAACGTATCTTTTGATTGGTTTAAAAATGATTATATACGTCATTATACATTTATGTGTTTTTTTTGTGTTCACAAAAATTGAATCATATTTATTTAGTAAAACTGACCCATCACAGTGTAGGTCCATACATTTTTTATTGTTAAAAATTAGGGTTTTTTCATTTTCGTGCAAGTAACATACGCAATAATTAAGCTAATTTGTTGTTGTCTTTGAATATGTTTAGTTTTTTTTGTTCTAGATGGCACCTCATAATAATATGGTATATGTTTGCAACTTAAATGCGTACAAATATTTTATTCAAAAGCCAACAAAACCGAAATGAATTGCGTATTATGATGAAAATTACAAAGCGCAGTTATGCGGAATTGTAATAGGTAAAAATACCGGAAATTACTGTATATTCGTAAAATGTATAAGTTGAAAACTAAATCAAAATTAATGCGCATTAGACTCGTCATATAAAAATAAACTGTCGTAAACAATAAAATGAAAAATCAGAATTATTATATACATTACGAACAATTTAAAAAACAAAAGTATTTCCGTTTATAGATAATATTGTTCTGCAGAATAATATAGTTTTCAGTTCATAAAGGCTTACTTATTGTACACGCCTGGGCCTTCAATCTGCATCAAATGATATTATAATATTTTGACCTACCCCAACATTGTGTCAATACATTATTACATAATAATATAACATAACATATATATATTTATTAGTCTAAGTGAAACGTTGTGGTAAAATCTGAATAGGATGATCTGAATAGGTTAGGTTAAACGGTGTGACTTAAAATCATGCATTTATTCAAATTATGGTTTTAGAAATTCTGAAGCATATACCTACTGAACGATAATATATTAACATGCTTTGAATATTCATGCAATAATATGCACTATAATTTGGCATTGCAAACTTTCATTTTTCAGATCATGATATCAATTTTTACCAAAAATTAGTAAGCAGATGATTTTTTTGAAAATTTTGGTGCATATATATCTAACGATCATTAATACATATTATGTACTAAGGATAATTTAGTCTACTGAATATTTAACTACGATGCATATAAAGATATATAGTTCTATAATAATACCTTTAAGAGCACGGCACCTACATTGGCGCAATAGTTATACGCAAAACATATTACTGATGTGGTACTTGGTAATATCTTTATTATTGATTATACAAATTATAAAACTATCATAATGTTCAAATCAATCAAAATACATTTTTTAATGATATAGGTGCGTAACATAGTTTTTGATATATTCAATATTATTTTGAGTACATAAAGTTTAGTAATAAATATAATAGAAACTATATTATAGGTAAGTACTGGTTTAAAAAAAACAATTTCAATACATCATATTTTCAAAAAAATCATCTGCCTAACGATTCGCCATAAAATGTATTCGAAAAACAAAAGTTTGTTTCACCACAAAACGGCGTTCAAACACCATTAAACTCGTAAGTATTTGAGAACATATGCGGTGTTTCAGTAGGTACTTAAGAATTCCAAAAAATCATAATTTGAACAACTGCAGTGTCGTTAAAAAAAAACGGATACGGTACGAGCGATGTCATAAAATCGCCCCGTCTGTTCGATCAGCTGATGTTCCCGGACTGGGTTTTGTATATATATATAACCTCCCATCGACTAGATAACATATTTTCAATTCCGGTGTTTGTCCACTTGACGAAGTACCAGTTATTAACAATGTACCTACCTACAAACACCCACCTACAGAGAAAGCTCGCCTGGAAACGACGAGTATAATAATATGAAATAGTTTGATTTGGCCTCGAACGCGCGTGTCAAGTTTGGACTTGTCGTGAACGTCGACCACGTCGACAACAATGTGACTAGTAAGTATAATGTCAGGCACGTATATGGCGTATTTGCGGAAACGCAGTGCACTAATGTTAAGTCGTTGACATTCGTCCCCGTGTCGAGTAGAATGCAACTGCATAGACAGCTGCAAGTCGGACTGCAGGTGACATTGCACTAAAAGCAATGTGTCTTCAATTATTGCGCGTCCCGTTCACTCGAACGTCGGACGGCGGTCACTCGAGTGAATGTGTCCAGAAGTGCGAAACCCGCGATCGCTGAATTTTCATCGATATAATATAATATAATATTATGCACTCAAACTCGAGTGCCTGGTCGTACTTGGAAACTCGACACATTTAATCCGCTTCTCCGCGGAACCGGGACGGTGTTAGGGTAAACTTACCTATTGTTGTTGTTAAATAATCCCATTCTCCTAAAAGTCTTAATAACGACTTACAAACAACGAAAATATACTTTCCGTAATTCCGTCGATAACTATTTAATTCGCTTAAACCACACCTCTGCGACAGTAGACTCCGCAGCTTTCTCTGACCGTTGAGGAGTTATTATTTGCTTTGCAATCTTCAATACGGCTTTAACGTTTTGTAAAAAGTTCGTTTCAAAATGATATGGCCGTACATGCCATGAGCGGCAGTCTGTTATATGCCTTAAATACTGTTTAAAATTGTTTTGTTCGTTGAACGAAAAAAATTTAAATAATTAGTAAATATTTTTCGAATCCCGTTTTGGCGAACGCATCAATTTCACGTTTCATTTAAGTTTGGCAAATTTACCAAAACTTTAAAAGGAGGTCGGTGATTAATGAACATAGATTTTAGCGGTGTTCGAAATTACACTGAGTGGTGGAAATGGCTGTAAAAGTAACTTTGTTATTTGTTATTCGCATGTGCGTGTGTTTTTTTTTTTGAGTTGAAAATGTATACTCGTTGACTTACAAGCCCCGCGGGGCATTCACGGTAAGTTGTGTTTGAGATCGTGTCGATCACATAAATGTCTTCACTTGAAATTTATAGATTACACAGATCAGCGTTTACACTAAAACTATTACGACCATGTAGAATATTATTAATGAGCTTATTAATTATTATGGAATTCTATTAGACATTATCTCATTAAAAATGTACCTACAAACCTTTAGGTAGTTTTAGGAAATTTAAATTATTTTGTCCGTATTGCAAAGCATAATGACGAATATTTTGAGTGTAGTCATACTTTGTTGGACACGATTAATGGAGAACAACAAGTCGATGTGAGACTGCAGTGAGAATAAACGCGTATTTTTGCTGAGCTTCAGCATAAATTGCACTATACTGACACAAATCATAAAATATGTTCAACTGGATTAAATATATTAAACAGAGAGTTCCACTTATTACGATTACATTGGTGCAATCAATATTTTGGTAACACCAACTGATTTATTTGACACAAAATATTAGTTTTTATAAATTATTTATACCTGTGAGAGATGTATAACAACACATTCTACATATTTTTGTACAATTAAGAAAATGGTCGTGAAATTTATATTTTATAATAGCCCACATACAATATGAGTCATATTTTATAATGTGTAATAGGTTCTTTATTTTTGGTATAGTTATTATGTTATTTGTAGAATAACTATAAACTTCCAATGTGAAATTATGATATGGTTTTTTTTTTTTCAAACAGTTAAAAATATAATATGATAAAAGTAAAGTAAAATTTACCACGTAAGCGAAAGTCAATTTTTGTATTTAAAATAGTAAATTTAAACACGCAAAATAATTATCATAGATCTTCGTCAACTACAAATTTAGATTCTGAGCAGAGCAATAAATGTACTGGTTTTACAAATATATGTGTTTAAAAAAACAAAAATGTAATTCTGTCATCACCTCTTGGAGCAGTAAAAATGCAGACATATACTTTTATCCATTCAAATTTTCAAAATAATATTATATCAGTCAATCATTTATTATAGTAATCCATCACACCGGTTATAGAAGATGTACTTAAATATACATAATTTTAAAATGGGTAAAAAACTTTGATAAAAAAAAAAATAAGACTTCAGCACCTAGGTTTAAAACATACTATGTATATATTATTATGGATAGTTTAAATGATGGTATGAATAGACTACGACATAAGATTATACAAATCGAAACGACCAGCTTAATATTAATATATTATTATCAGTGGACAGTGTACAATTGTTTACCTACAATGATCTATACTCGATGGAGAAATAAACTCCAAGCTTACTATACAGTAGATCCCCCTCTGCCTTGCCTATCTTGCCGAGTATTTTTTCATGATAAATTATTATTGTGGTTTAAAATGTTTCAATTCGAGTGAGTGAGGAGGTAATAGTCAATATTATACTATGCGTATTATATACGATATGCACAGTGCATATACGTCATAACGCGAAACAGAGCTATTTGAAAACCGCCATGCTTAAACGAAACAATTGTTTATTAAACTTTGTTTGCGGAATACGGTACACAGCATTAACCTCGTATTTAATATTTAAGTGTTCGATCGGTACACACAAACGTTGGAAAAAAAAAACCAATACTCATTCTAGTTTACTTAATTTATTGTTCACTCGCTGTTGCAGTGTTTGAGTTTAAAAACGTGGTTGAGCTATTTCGAGAAGAAGGCAAATAACTAAAAAAATAAAACAAAAACAAAAACAAATAATAAAACCTTCTCTTCCGGCGAACAATCTTTTACCGGCGGCTAACCTATACATATACGACGTGTATACAAAATGACGTATATCGTTCGCTATTTAAGGTCTTTGCCCTGGAGTAGCGTCGGTCGGTGTAATAATATACAGTGTGCACTGTGCAAACGCCTGCCCCCGTAAATTTAGAGTAAAGACTTTTGTACATTTGCATATTATTTATTCTGGCCGATCTATTGTACGATGTTAGGTAGGTATACATAACTAAAAAATAAAACTTACAAAATGTTGAGGAAGTGCGTTTGCGTACATGTTGACGTTTGGTAGTTTTTTAAAGGGAATGGTGCAAATTTCAATAGTTTGTTGCCAGGGAAATATTTTTCTGTGTTAATGTCAAAAAATAATTTGGTTCAATTGTGCAGAATTCGTCATAGAATCGATCAAACAAAATCATAACTGGATGGCTTCGTCTTCAGTCTTCTAACAAGTATTTCTACGTGACTGTAAATTAGCTCATATTCTTATACGCCGGGGTAAAGGTGATCGGTAGGTATATGTCTAAAAAAAAACTAAACCGCTATGATTTGTACAAGACATTTCCTATTTACATAAACTAAATGCAACACAAATTGAATATACCTATTTGTTGTGTGGTTTTTTTTTTATTAAAGATAACTCAATGCGAGTATTACGTGATTGTAATTGTGGTTCATACTATAATTGTAATAGATCCCATTTAACCATTTTTATTTTTATTCCGTATTGAACATCATTTTTAGTACTTAAGTGCATATTTGATAGTTTGTTTGATCATGGAAGTCCTTACCTTAGTTGTGTTGTGTTATTTCTCAATAATTTTTCCTTAACTTTGAAAATTACACAAACAACTATATTTTAATATTTAACTCTCAAATTGTTTACGTAAATTCACTGCATATAATAAATTATTGGTGATTTATTTATTTATTTTAGTGTAATAATGTACTGACATAATATTATTATACGTTATGTTAATACGAATAAAATCGCATGGTCCCTGTTAAAAATGCATTTAAATGGCTTTAAATCTGGTAAGCTGATGATGTAGTCTGTTCGGTAAAATAAATAATTAAACAGTAATGTGGAAACATTTTCGACGACTGCGGTTGTATCGTCTTACGTTATTATAATGATGTGTGGGTATATTATTATAATATTATCTAACTATAGTTAAAAATACCTATAATTAATGCAAAATATTAATACTTAAAAACAAACCATGATCTTTTGAACCAAATCACTTTTTGAATGGTTATAATCAAGGTGGATATAATTCGATGGTTAGAAGGTAAAAAAGCAACTCTTTTCAAAATCGATGTTTTTGCATATTGTTGTAAACGGTCACAATTATACATCGATTAATCCAACCTAAACATCGATATCATTTGTATAATATATCCAAGAACCGATGTTTTAATATGTGGTCGTAAACGGCATAGAATTGGAGGGAATGAAAAAACTGGATGTAAACGTCAATTAAAAGATGTGAACGGCATTCAAGGAAACTTGATAATACGTAAGCGTCATTGTTGACGGTTACATCGATTTATCATTTTTGTTAGTGGTTTTGTCAGCACTTTAAAAAGCGTTAAGCGGCATGATAATGCAATGAACAGGTTCGTTTGAACAGAACAGTAAAACTGATAGGTACTAAAAACAGTCAAACACTCAAACATCTCAAACACGAAATCGAAATTGATTTAAATATTAATTTGTAAGTACCTAGATACTATTTAGGTGTTTGAATGGTTAAACTATTATTTAACTGTTATTGGCTAATATTCAGTTTAAATAATTTGCTAAATGCCTATGTACTAAAGTGTATTTTTATATTTTTATGCAGATTTTATTAAATATAAATATAAATATTATTATAATTATAAATTAATTTTTTTCACATAATAATGATTTTAAATCTTAAACTTATATTTACAATTTTCGAAATACTTTTACTATTAATCTTCATTGAATTTAAAAATATTAAACCATGGAATCCATTATAGTCAATAGAACATTTTTGGCGTGTAAGAGCCAGGATAAAAAAAAGGGGGCGTAAGAGTCATTTTTTTTTTTAAATTGGCTATAAATATACAAATATATTATGATTATGAATAATTAATCAATACAAAATATGTAAAAACTCATTATAAATCATATTAAGTCTCAAATCGAAGTGTTATACGATGTTCTAAGGTTGTAACACAGTTCATGTGAAAATATCTGTTTTTCGGCTCTCCTGAACAATTTGGAATTTGGCGTTTACGCCCTTTTACCTTCTAACCATCGAATATATATAATATATATCCACCTTGATTATAATAGTGTGTTGGATAGATTTTACAAACAATTAGGTATGTGCACTATAATATCACTAAATTAGAATATCTACTTGAAAATAAAATATTGAGAGGTATTATAACTAACGAACAAAAAAGTTCAGGTAAACCAAAGATATTGTAAATTATAACAATTGTCGTGGTAGGTACTCGAGTAAATTTATGATTTTCTGAAAAAAATTCAGAAAAATAAAGCGGGAGAAAAGTTATTGACGTTCAAAGTCCCAGTTGCGTATTTATGAATTTTTCATGGAGGGATCCATCTAATTTCCCAAAAATATTAAAGTGGGTGGTGTATACTACAGAATATATTAATATATACATCGGATGTTTTAGTTAGGTGTTTATGGGGCCAATTTGGGGGGGGTGAACCCCATGACCCCCCCCCCCCACCCGTAAATACGCCACTGCAAAGTCCATGTATAGTGCTAATGTATATATTATTATTTATTATAACGTTACCAAATGTCTACAGCTGGCAAATGCTAACAGTCACTATGGTGAATGTTGACACATACCAAAATCATTGGTTACTCTTAGCATATTGCTTAATATTGCGCTGTATGTGTGTGTAAGGTGACTAGTAAATGTTGACATTTACAGAGTGGTATTGGTGAATATTGGTAGTGGTAATCTCGGAATTACGGGAAAGTCACTGCAGTAACAATGTATTATAATTCTAAGTATATATACTGTACAATATTAGTTTACCGTACAAATTGATGATTTAGATAAATTTAATAAAATTACCTTACTCGACAACTTCATGTTAAACTATACTATGTATCTCTAAGATTTTTAAAAACTAGCTACTAGGTTGGCGACATAAATCAATTGAACACCAGAATTCTACGGATTTCAGAGTACAAAGAAAATGTAATAAAAACGAATGAAGTTTTAACTGTCCGACAAATTTGATTGAGACAAGCTTTTAGAGCAAGCTTTTATATTATGCAATAAAATCGTTAAACGAAGTGCACTGTAAAATAAAATAGTTGTTAAATATTGACATTTTGTGCAATATTTTAAATGTCAAGAAAGTGTGTCTTATTGCAATAAATTTATATAATTATTAATACTTAACCTATCTATAATAATAGCATTCACACCATTTTTTTTAAAAATAATAGTTTGTATACACATATTTTATGATAAAACAGGACATTTTTTTGCAATGAGTAAAAAAAATGTACTGATTGTCAACACATGAACTTTATTTATTTACCTATTATCAGGTAAAAAATAACCTCAAAACTACGGTGATATCGATCGCCGATAAAAATAATATAGGTAATAATCACCTATAGAATTACCTATAATAATAATATAGGTGTAATAATCACCTATATTATTCTTATTGGCAATAGATATCATTGTAATTTCAGGGAAAATAAATACCGACAGTAAAAATAAACCTCTTATACTCTTTATTATGGACGACGTTTTTATAAAATAGTCGCCAAATTCATTTTTGGATGAAAAAATTGTAAAAACAGGATTAAAACAGAATAGTCAAGGAAAACCGGACTAAAAGCGTCCTGTTTAATTCCGGTTGGAAAAACACGACACCAAGGTGGAAAACATGACTATCCTGTTTAAAACAGGACGTATGTTCACCCTTAAGGATCACCCTTAAGGCTTAACCTCCTCCCCCCGGGTACTGTATTGTAAACAGGTATATATTGAAACGAAAAGCCAATGCCAAATTATTTATTATTTTGAAGTATGTAACGTCTTAGTAAAAACCCTAAAACTATAAATTTAATTCAGAATGAAAAAGTTCTAACTAAGGAAAAAACATTATACTAACAAACAAAAGTTTCTATATCTGAAGAACTGTTTGATTCTTAATGGACATTTTTTTACATTTACGTTAAGTTTTGACCAAAAAAAAAGTAAAATAAATTGCTAGCGTTGACGCGGAACGACTTTGTGAATTTTTATATTTGCCAATCATTAAAAATCATTCATTACAAAAAAGATATAACGGATTCAAATTGAAAATGGTTTAAAATGGTTCCAAGCCTACGATTAACCTAACCCAAGTCGACTACGTTTATATTCACCGGTGGCTGTTAGAATCTATCGTACCTTGAACATATTATTATTGTATTCACAGTAACATAATGTAATAATAATAATGTTTATTTATTTCAAATACCCATAAGCTGCATATTAATATAATATACAAATTGTAAACATTCGTCGATTATTTTTATTTCAAAAATCCAAACACCCCAGTGGGTAAGTTATGTTCATCGACATATTTTTATCGAGTGGGAACAAAAACGTACCATCGAAAACGTTGCCGTCGACATAATATTATATTTATATATAACAATACAGATTTGGGTGGTTTACCGACCGACGCACATTTTAAAGAATCCGAGTCACCGGTAGAAATGTTACGAGGCAGACTCGTTCAATTTCATACATTAGACGCTAATATTTCCATTTTCTTTTTTTTCATTTTTTCGTTTAGTTTTCCGATCATGAAAAACAGTTTTCGTCCGTATACACGTCCAAACAATGGAGTCGTTATCGCACACAGAACCACGGTTCGTATTACATTGACGTTTCCGACGTATTATATCATTTTCAATTTACCGTTCATTTGTTTTTATTTTTCAACCAAAAAATCGACTGAGAAATGACAGGTCGTTTGTTCCACACACACGCGCGTGCGCGCTCAGAGTTTGCGGAAACCGTGAACATATAAGCAAGCAATAGGTACACATAATATACTAATGGAAAAATAAAGAAAATCTAAATACGTCACGACGATCCATTTCGTTTACTCCTTAAAACTTCTATAATATGCGTAATATTATAATATGAACACGGGTTAGGTATCGAAAAAAAAATCATTCAGATTTTCTAAAAGTATGAAATAATTTACTCGACTGACCTAACCTGACTGACTACTGCCGCCTCAGAAGTTGATTTGTCCATATCGATACGGACTCCCACGTAGTGTTATATTATACGACATAATATTATATACTGATGTGTATATTACACTATAATGTGGCACGTGAATATTGTGTTTGATTCAACTGTCGACGAAAGAAATGTTGACGGAAACGTCCAAGTTTGGAAAAATAACCGACTCCCGAGTTCTGAGTTTTTTTTAACATAAATATGTTTTTGTGGCTGGATACAGATTTTCTATTTTTCCTACCGCTTTGTCTATTACCACAGAAACAAATAAAATTTAAAAATGACCTAATTCCCACTACCTAATATATTATAATATACAATGAATGGTTACTTACTAATACCAACATATTGTTATTATTATTCATAAAGAGTCTTCGAAGTGGAAAATATCGAGTAACGTACTACGTCACCACTTTATATAGAACGAAGATTTTTTTTTGTAATTAGGTTACCTACTGAAAATGAAAATAACATTTCAGGTATATATACAGAATGCTTCACCAAGCAATATTCATTTCATCTTTAAACAATGAATTTATAAAATGTTGCTCTTTGAAATAAAAATAATTTTTAAAAACCATATTTTAAAATTCTTAGATTTATTTAATTTAGATTCTTAGTGGAGCAATATTGTATTAATTTTACAAAGGTTTATTTTTACTTTTGTGTCTGGAGATCTTTTGATTTTTGTAGTACCTATACAAAAAGAATTTGATCTTAAACTTCAATTTTATCTTTTCTGGTGGAAAAGTGCATCTAGTTGGTACTTCGAGGGATACATGGTATAAAATTCACAGAACTAATATAATTAATTGGAGAAAACGAAAATTAACCAGTTTTTGTCAAAGTCTATATTTTGCTTATTTTGTTGTAATTCAAATACGAATAGGTAAATTTAGATAATTGTCATTTTTAAATAAATGTTTATATTGTCATTTCATTTACATGGTATATTTTTTGAATCTTTTTGAAATATTATTTATAAACATTTACTTTTGCTATTTTTTTTTTATAATTGGCGATAAAGAAACTTTGACCAGGTCAAAAATGTTTGATATTTAATACAAGGTAATTTATAAGTTGTTGCTATTATATCTATTTAATATATTAAGATGTAAAGCATGATTTTTTTAATAACCATTTGAAGATTACATTTTTACAAGAGTAGATAGTGTAATATGATGTAAATAAAGAATAGCGATTTTAGTTGTTTTGTTGTATTTTAAAAATATTTTTCGTGAATATTTTAAAGTTAAACGTATATTATTATATTTTATATATACTATGAGTTTTTAAAAAGCATTTCGATTAATTTTATACTCTTTAAGCATTATTTCCTTTATTTTATACGATGAAGTAAGTTAACAACAATAATAATAATATATGCTATAAAACATAAATATATAGGTAGGTACAACTACTGAGTATAATAATATAATTGATGCAATGTTTTTGGAACAATCGAATATTAACCAACTGTACCTAATGCTTACTCATAGTTAAATAAATTACTTTACATATCAAAAAATATACTAAGAAATATACTTCATAACAACTTAGGATAACAGACGGTCTTCGCAATCACTCAGAATGGTTTTTCGTATGAAATGATTTGCATGATTGAATTCAAATTTAACACATCCATTACAATTATTACTTACTCAGTGATGATGTACACTCAGAATCTACTGTACAGTAGAGTGGTTACAAACTGTCCTTTTTTATATTTAAATATTACAATTTTAATAAATTTTCAAATTTTCGAATTAGCATCATATAATGTTTTTGAAACATAATATTATAATCATGGCCCTGTGGTAAGTAATGTTTAATTTTTCAGAATCTATTTGTCCGAATTTCAGTTCAAATAATATAAACATTAAAAAAAAAAAGAGAAGAAGTTTGTAATGGCACAGCGCATACTCCACAGCTGCATACTCCTTAAATTGCATTACAAATGTAAGAATTTGAAAATATTGGATCATTGAGAATGCTTGGCTAATATGATCACTCCGTATAATAATAATACTATTATGTATTCTCGGTGTCAAACAAAATTCACTCGATGGCCGTTTGGTATAGTGCGGTTGCACTGATTGCAGACGTTTCATTTCCGAGTTTAGATCCCTCAGCGACAAGACGCAAATAATATTATTATTACAAGACATTAACTTAATTCTCAATACATTTTCTTTTAATGTTCGCACAGATTCGAGACAGAAATCACGTACCTAGTGATACGTACACGGAATGTAAAAAGATAATTTTTTCTGCATCCAATAATAATATATGTACATATTATAATATTATATTTGCATTTACATCGTTACCTGCCGCCGTGACATCCGTTTCTTCACTTGTTACGGGATCAAATGGTACGAATAATAATTGTGTGAAATTTGTAAGAAAAATCTCTACCGATATTGTTATTTTTAACAATAATGTTTGGTATGTGTGAGTGAGTTTTGTTCTATTATTGGTTTGACAACAGTACTCGGAATTCAATAGCATTAATAACGACATTGTACCGAGGAAATAATTTAGGTACAAATTGAGTTTACCTGCACTTGTGTATTAGTGAAATAATTATAATATAATTTAACAGTGATCCACACGATCGCCCTCAGTTGCGTTAGGGGGTATATGAAATTCGATTTAACCCCATTGCATGTTGTTGTATGAGAATAATACCTATTATAAAATTAACAAAGACAACAATTGTCAACATATTATTATTAAAGTTAAAATATCATAAAAGTATAAATTGTGTTGGAAATAAATCCATGTCATCGAATATTAATATAAATATTGGAAAATCCCGAGAAATGTCAAAAAATTGTTACTCAGTTTGTTATATTAAAAAAGTTTTCAGATGTGATATAAGAAATGTTTAAAGTTCATCAACTTCATATGTTTTTCTGTAATTTTTTTTTTGTGGTTTTAACTTTTACCATTCAACTCGGAATCCAATGAACAGTATTGAGAAGTCCGAGAAAATATAAGACGGAACTTCTATAAGTCCGAACTCTGTCCTTGTCCATTTTGATATCAAAAGTTATATCGAAATAACAACTGAAGATTATATAAATTGGATTGAGTGTTA